>NC_060975.1:1170000-1307500 GCF_910589235.1 Vespa crabro
GCAAACGAAATAACCGATATAAACCATCTTCTAGTCGAATGTAGGGCCAAGTTAGTGACCTCGAATTTTAATCGTATATGTTAGAACCCACTGTGAAAATATTTCAATCGATTCGCTTTCCACGTACCTGCAGTATGTATATGACTCGTGTCCTCGAACATCTTGCTAAATTATTTAAATGTAACTTTTTATATTCAACTTCGTATGCGTTCTTATACATTCATGTCGTTACATTACGTACATACGTATCGCCGGGATATGCAGAAAATAAAGATTAGCAATATCTTTCTCTCTATTTGATTTTCCCACATTTTCGTGCTTGGTCGAGCGCCCGGAAATATGCAACCGCACATACGGCTGGTGCATACAGACTTGCGTAAAGGGTTACATATCTGCAGGCGCAATATTTGCTTCATTTTCCACTGGTTCTCGCCGAACGAACTACAAAACTGGCTATTAATTTTCTGTAATAGAAAAGAGCAATAAAGATGAATCGATACTTCAAAAAAAAAAAAAAAAAAAAAAAAAAAAAGAAGAGGGAAAAAGGAAAAAAAAAGAAAACAAGAAGAAAAATAGAAAGAAAAAATAAAAAAAAGAAAAGGGGAAATAGCGATAAATAAAATATCACTAATTAAGATAATAAAAGATTATGCACGCATTTATGTACATATATTTTAAATATTGATTGGCTTGAATTCGAAGATGTTTTTATCGATTTCGCGAGAAAAAGCGAACGAGGTAGGTTCCTTCGAGTTTCCTGCGAGAATGAGAGATAAATTGGCAGATTCCCTGAATCACAGAACTCACCCGGAATAAAGCCTGGTCGATTCTCTTGTGGGAGTGAAAGAGAGAGAGAGAGAGAGAGAGAGAGAGAGAAAGAGATAGGAGAATGAAAGAGAGAAAGAAAGAAAGAAACGAAGCAGCGGACAATACGAGCGCTGACGCGCGTACCAACGAACGAATAAAAGGAGAGAAAGAATGGAAGAAAGAGAGAAAGGTGGTATCCTGTACATTCCTGCCTTTTTGCCGAGCGGTCGAACTGGCCGGTCAGTCTGCTCTATATAAGTATATATATATATATACACAGACATATATACAAGGTGTTCCTATTGATCGATTCACATAAACATTGAATTGTCAAATAAAAATCAAAATGATCAGCCATTTTCGTTTCGAATAAATGTCGACATACAAATCCTTCATTTTTAATAAAAACACTTTATTTCTTTTTAATGATATTCTTCTTGATCAATTAAAATGAACACCCTATATATAAGTATATATACATATATAGAACATTATATATATATATATATATATATATATATATATATATATATATATATATATATACGTGTCTCGATTCCCCTTCGTTCAATCACTCTTACTATTCTTTTTTATTCTTTACGTTTCGATCTCAAATCGAAAATGGACGAATTGTCTGTCGATCTTCGAAAGTCATTCGTAATTTACTTCGATCTAAAAGAATCTAAAATCTTTGACAGCCTTCTTTTGCGATATCCATTCGAAATACAATTATAATTTGAACGTACTATGATACATATATTCTCGTTATGGAGCTGAGAAGAATTAATTTTTTTCTTCTCAATGAAAAAATTGATTGTGATCTATAAAAACAAAACAATACAATTAATTATCTAAACAAAAAGTAATTTTTTCTTCATTATATATGCGAGTACATGTACGTGTACGTATGTACCTCTTTTTATACGTTCCTTTTTCATTATTATCAAGAAAAGATGGAGATCGATTGGTCGGTCCTATAAAAAAAAATGTACTATATTATGTGTGCGCGCGCGCGCGCGCGTGTGTGTGTGTGCGCGCGCGTGTACGAGGATTTTACTTAACTCCAGAGTGGAAACAACGAATACACGGTTCTTCTTCGATCGATTTTCACTTTCTTCAGAACGTCGTCGACGTAGTCTCAAGAGAATTTGCTAGCTTTTCTATAAGAGAGAGAGAGAGAGAGAGAAAGAGAGAGGGAACGAGGAAGAGAGAACACAAGCATTTGTTTTAATATTCATGCCGTTCGGTTGGCCCGAACTTTCCTAGAAGTTATTCGTTCATAAATATTGAAATGTAACAAGTGGCACATTGACTGACGGAAAAATTACGTATAATATGTAGTTTGTTTCGAAAATAATTGTAGTGGTTGTTGTAACCCCATCTTGCAAAGGGAAACTTTTCGATAACACGAATTCACAACGTACTATATGTATATACCTACTCGAAAATCGATCATTGTGTTCTCTTAGCTTTATTTCTATTGAAGAAACATTTCCGTGAGAATTCCCACCCCCCAGCCACCCACCCGCCGCTAGTGGTACTTCTCACGATGGATATTTGCTCGGTAAGAATCATTTTTCCGTTTGTTCCGAATGAACTTTGAAGAATCGTGTCGTACGAACTCTCGAAGATCTCGTAAATAGAGCGAAGAACCGCGGAAATTCTTCGCGAGTTGCGAACCACACGAGCAGATTTCTTCCGGCACATATTTCATGATAAAGCGTAAGCGAGAGGAAGAGAAGTAATAAGAGAAAGAGAGAACAGCTTGCACGAGAAAATTCGATGCGATCGTACGTCAATGTCGTTCCTCTTAAGATCACTATCGCAAAATCAGCGTTTAATATTCCAGGAACGAGGAAAAAAAGAAAAAGGACATTGAGGAAACGCATCACGCGATATGAATTGATGCGGTAACATGTCACGTTCCATCCTATTATCAGAGATATATTTTCCCTTAACATTATTATTGTTGTTGTTGTTATTGTTATTATGATTATCATCATTATGGTTCATCCTATTACTGACCACGTTTCTATCGTTAATTATAATATTAACTAATGTAGAATTGTGATATGTTAAGAAAAAGAAGAATAAAAGAAAGAAAGAAAGAAAGAAAGAAAGAAAGAAAAAGAAAATAAAAAGAAAAAACCGATAAAAATCTTGTTACTTCGGTTGAGTCGAGTAGTTGAATCGTAACAGGTCGTTTCATCCTCTCTCTATATCTATCGAAGTGCGACGACAGCTCGAAACTTCACCTTCGTGGAATTCGAAATCGGTGTTCGACATTGTTACTACCGAATTAACGATCCTCTATTTTTCGTACGTTTCTCAAAGTTCTCACGAAATATCTCGAGGGCCTGCTTGCTTGCTTGCTGCTGCCTAGTACTCTACTTACTCCTATCAATAGTTTTCGTCGTTCAAAGGAATGGACTAAAAGTAAAAGGAAAGAGAAAGAGAGAGTAAGAGAAAATTTCTAGAAATTCGTCCTACAAAAAGTTGGAGTTGTCCGTTTCGACTTTCGGCTATATGAAACTTAGTTAAGTTTGAAAAAGAAAAAAGACTTTAGAAAAAATAGACAAAGATGCAGATAATGTATATATATATATATATGTATGTGTGTGTGTGTGTGTGTGTGTGTATAAAAAGAAAAAGAAAAGTCACGTTTAATCCATGGGTCACTACGATAAATTTATGATCCATAGATAGGGCCGCCGGTCGACTCTAGCAGCATCGGTATAAATGCAAATCCTACGCCATGTTTTAACATCCCTTCCAATGGTTCCACGAGCGATGACCCGTGAGAAAATCCGATCGGCGAATCGCATTGTCGACGATGTAAATCGTAAAAGTACAATACTACTACCAGTACTACTATCTACCCACGACTACTATTACTACTGGTACTACCACTATTACTGGCGCAACTACGAACCATTTTCGAGGTATCGAGACCGAAGAAAAATATCCTGGAAATTCGATAACGCGGTATAACTGCTTCCTTCTCTCATTCTATTTTTCCTATCACATATTCAGTATGTGAATGTGTACATATATATATATATATATATATATATATATATATATATATATATATATATATATATATATATCAATGGATAGCTGTGTAAAGCAATAATTTCTTATGTCAATCGATGGTGAATATGTTAAACAGATACTTTCCTTAATCGAGTACCTCCATTCGAAAAAAGAAATAAATTCTGCAGAAAAGTAAAGCTATTTGATCTTATATACGGCGAGAAATTTCATTTCTCAAGAAATATTCATCGATAATCATTAAAAAAATTCCAATTAATTATTTTTTTTTTTTTTTTTTTTTTTTTTTTACAGAAATAGATATAAAAAAAGAAATAATTATCACTGACCTATTTGTATGGCTCTTTCTCTCTCTCTTTCTCTCTTTCTCTTTCTCTTTCTCTTTCTGTCTCTCTAAACTAAAATTCACTATTTCCATGTAACATAAGCTAGTAACATATGACACATTGCACATTATTAGATCACAAAACATATTAAACATATCGCTTACACGGAACGTTAATGTTCCTCCAATGTTAACGATAATTATTCTAATCGATCGAACGAGGAGAAACGTGTAATGCAAATAATTATTTCTTGCGATTAACTATTCAATTTCTTTCTTTCATTACTTTTTCGTTATTTATCGGCAAAACGAGAAATAAATAAAATACAAAATTTAGATAGAAAAGATCGTTCTAAAAGGGGATTCCTTTCATTGGAATAAGACTACTATGCTTTCTTTGATGATCAAACTCGAAGCCTCTATTTTCGTATCGTAAAATCCTCTCTTTCTCTCTCTTTCACTCTTTTCAGTAAGTTCTCCCTTTAAAGGAATGCAATGTTGCACTTTTCGGTGTATCATTATCATCGTAAGGCGTGATACCATCTATTTGGTCCTCGAAAAGAGGCAAGAGAGAGAGAGAGAGAGAAAGAGAGAAAAAGAGAGCGAGAGAGAGGGAGGGAAAGCTGCTATCCTCTTTTACTTTACCCTCGCTTTTGCCTCGTCCACGTCCTGATTCATTCCTTTGATCGTGAAGAAGGAGGCCAACGTTACGACAATGACGAAGGATGCTGCGTGACATCGCTTATAAAAGAGAGAAAAGTGAGATGCGAACCAAGGTACATATATATATATTATACATATACATAAGTTTATATGTATGTATGTATATATGTGTATGTATCTATGTATAATGTAGATACAACTTTTCTCATGGAGCTTTATAGAAAATTTATATACATTTATATACAGGACGACTTGGTATAATATTATCGTTCTACTAAACAACTTCATCTTGAATTTACCCGATGCAAAAGTATTTCTTTTTACGCATATAACATTTTTCTCCTATTTCTTCTCTTTATTGTTTTCATTCATTTTCTTTTTCTTTTTCTTTCTTATTATTACTTCGACTAAGATTGATTAATTCATAAATGTTCGATCGGAACGATCGGAAATAAATTTTTGTTTAAATCGAACCGAACTATAGTTTTCTAGTTTTCCTTTTTTCTTTTTTTCCTTTCGTTTTCTTCTTTTTCTTACCAATAATGAAATCTCACGAAATAGTATAATAAATTAGAGAAGACATTAAGAAATTCAAGAGAGGCATGAGAATCTTTCTGTAAAACTTTTCCTATGGCGAACAAAAGCATAGTCTTAGATAAAGATAAAAGAGAGCGTGAATGTTTCCGCTAAGATTTAGATCCGCAAAAAGGTATAAAAGGAATAATAAAAAGGGGCCACGAGCTCCAAAGGGAAAAGTGTGGAAAACTGTGCGATATGGTCGACGCTGTAAAAACTTGTCCGAAAGTAAATTCTCTCTTTCTCTCTCTCTCTCTCTCTCTTTTTCCTTTTTTCTCTCTCGAATACAATGTGCTACTCACCTTTTCCGGTCGCTTTAATTTTATCAACTTTTCATCATGTTTCCGTGAGTAACAACAGATATATAGGGTGAACCGATAACCTGAAACGATATTTTAGTTTTGTTATTTGAAGAAAAATTATCTTCATGATAAAAAACAATATTTCTATACAGACACATTTTCAACTTGACCACCTTCGTTCATTATATTCAACGTTTTAATATATACATTCTTTTTTTGCCTTTTTTATCTCATTTTGTTTTTTCTTTTTTTTTTTTTCTTTATTTGATTTTAAATGAAAACTCAAACTTTGTTTCAAATTTTCAGTAACTAATTAATAATTGAAAATTACTCTCATTCTATATATAAATGACTAAGTTAATTTATTTTATAGTAATTAATATTTCTCATATACAAGTGAAACGTTAATTAGAATTCAAATGATAATAATTGATTATAGTATCAAACATATGTGTATGTATATGTATGTATGTATGTATGTATGAATATATATATATATATTTTAGTAGATGTAAGAAATAATGTAAAAAAAGAAAAAAAAAAAGAAAAGAAAAAAAGAAGAAAGAAAGAAAAGAGAAGAGAAGAAAAAAGAAAAGAATAGAAAGGCAAAATAAATAAATTCCTCGGGTAGAATATTTATATGGTTGGTGGAAAAAGACATCTTTCGTAAAGAGACACAACCGTGTCGTGTAAAATATCGGGTGACGTACACGATTGTCTCCGCTTTCCGTCAAGCGTTAGAAAATGGAATGCGCACCC
This sequence comes from Vespa crabro, assembly GCF_910589235.1. NCBI lineage: Eukaryota > Metazoa > Arthropoda > Insecta > Hymenoptera > Vespidae > Vespa > Vespa crabro. The sequence continues at coordinate 1,176,487 of NC_060975.1, forward strand.
GTCGTCGTCGTGAGTTCCTACATCAATGCCAACCTGAAACACAGACATTGTTCTCGGCAACGTTTACGGCGTTATCACCGATGTTGGGCTCGTGTTGAAAAGAATAGAAAAGCTATGTGTATACGACGATGCAACGAGGGCCAAAGTTTTTCCATTATCCTCGCGAAAACTCGTCCTTGGTGACTCGTTTACGCGAACGAAGGGACAGGAAGGGAAGGAAAAAGGGAGAGAAGAGAAACGATCGTCAACAAATTGGAATGAATTAGAATGATTTAGTCGAGAATTCGATGAAAGGAATGAACAAAGAAAATCCAAAAGATATTTCTTCTTCCCTTTTACCTTCTTTCTTTCTCGTTTTCTTTTTCTTTTCTCTGTTTCAAAAATTCACAAGATTTTACATTTATTTTTCCTTTTCAACGGAACTTTTTCTTTACAAAAAAAAAAAAGAAAAACAAAAAAAAGAAAAGAAAAGAAAAGAAAAGAAAAGAAGAAGAAAAAGAAAAAAGAAGAAAGAGAAAAAGAAGAAAAGGAAAGAGAAAAAAAGAAGATCGTCTTAAATAAAAGGAAAAAGAGTTTCTGGCGGTCGATATAAATTTGAAAAGCGCCTTAAAGAAGAATGTGTTTGGATCGATAGTAAAAGCAACGTGGGAGGTACCAGCTCAGCTAACTTTCAAACGAGAACGATAAGGTGCTAAAGAAAAAGATGAAGAAACGTAGGCAGAACAAAGTAGAAGAAGAAGAAGAAGAAGAAGAAGAAAAAGGAAAAAGAAAAAAAAAGTACTGCAAGAAGTTGAAAAAGAAGAAGGTTAGCGAAAGAGCAGGAAGGAAGATTCTCGTTTTCTCCGCCCGTAACCGTCAGTACCGACGAGGTAATCGAATCGAAACTATAATAACTTTGTCCTGAACCGCGGTACCTGCGGACAAACTTGATTTATCTTCGACAGCATGACGACCGCAACGGAGTTCTTTTCTCTCCTTTTTCTTTTTCTTTTTTTTTGTTATACGATGGACGAAGAATAAAAAGTAAAAAAGAAAGAAAACAAAAAAAAAGAAAGAAGGAAGACGATCGGTGAACTTCGATCATGTCGAACTATTTTTCCTTCTTTTTAAAAGATTAATCGAAGATCAAAATCTTTCTAAAGAATTATTTGACGGTTGCGATTGCTCTTCAGCAAAAAAAAAAAAAAAAAAAGAAGAAAAAAAACAAAAAGAAAAGAAAAGAGGAGGAGGAGAAGAAAAATGTACTAAAAGAATTAGGTTGTTTTCAAAAAGAAAAGAAAAAAAGAAGAAGAAGAAGAAGAAGAAGAAAAAAAGAAGTAACCTATTCATCTCTATATTTTTCGTGCAAGTACTATGTCGAGTGAAAAAAACAAAAGTGCTGATAGACAAATTCTCACCGATTTTCCCTCCTCCCTACCCCTCTCTCTATCTTTTTTGAACTCCCACGAGAATCTTTTCCTTAGTAAGTACGAAGTCTTTTTCCTACTTTTGATTCGTTCCTCGTCCCAGGAGAAGGGTTGGGGAGTCCATGAAGAAGAAGAAGAAGAAGAAGAAGAAAAAATAAAAGGAAAAAGAAGAAAAGTCTGCTTGTACTACATCGAACGACCAATAAGCACGTCCACTCGAATCCAGAGTCACGTGGCTCAAGAGAGAGTGCTTTGACGTTTAGATATGATCTTTTCGAATGATCTCTCGATCCGTTCGACGATCCAATTTACGTTGAATCGCGGAAAGCTTTCCCCTTTGGTACATAGAAACTTCTAACTCTAACTCTAACTTCCTCCCTCCCTTTCTCTCTCTCCCTCTCTCTCTTTCTCCCCTATCATATATATATATCGTACCGTTTGTATGAGAGCTTGATTTATACTCATTCGGAATAAAGAAAAAGAAGAAAAAATATGGGATGGTAAAAATGGAAAGTCTTCAGAAGCATCACGAAATTGAAAGAAAAAAAAAATGAAAAAAAAAGTGGAAAGGAAAAAAAAATAAAAAAAAAAAAAAAAAAAGAAAGAAAGAGAAAAAGAAGAAAAAGGGAAATAGAAAAGTGAAGTGAATCGAGAGAGGACGTTTGACATGGATAACTTCTTTTCTATATATATATATCCTCACCGGTAATTACATACGCATGGCCCTCGTAACTCGTGGTAGCAAAGTTTATGCCTCTTTTATGGACTGTGAAAGATTAATTATCGTCCCCATTCGTTCCCATTCGTCGTCGTCGTCGTCGTCGTCGTCGTCGTCGTCGTCGTCGTCGTCGTCGTCGTCGTCTCTGCGTCTACGTTCGTCGTTATTTAAACGTCATCGTACACGTCGCGGAGCGTTTCGTTCGAGCACCTTTGCGCTTTAATTCCCTTTCCACCCTTTTGCAATTACGTTAATTAACGTAATTGGACAGGAAGTTGAACGTACGAGGACGAATCGAAGTCATGGAACGCGAACCGTTTTCTCCAAGGATGCTCTTATCTCTTGCGCGACTCCTCGGCAAATTATCCCATTAAAATTAGCATACCATCATCAACTCACCCCTCTTAACCCTATCATCCTCTAGCCACCATCCTTCATCACACCATCTTACTCGTTCTAGGAAAGCTATGAAAACGAAAAAGACTCACGACGTCACCAACTACTTCCTGCACCGAGAATCTTTCCTTTCGTTTGACCATTCGGCTCAAACATCCTCTCCTCCACCTTTTCCTCCACTAACTTTCACCCCTCTTGACCTCTCGCCCGTTAATCATTAAACTTATAAAGTTAAACTCAGCAGGTTATTTGCATAGTTTCTCACCACGAGACGCTCAATATAACTCGGGAATTTATCGTCATGCATACGTGTCGCGAGGCTATTAATTATGACGCCCGTTATTCAATACCGTGCCTGCTTTTTTGCTTCCCTTCTTTCTCTTTCTCTCTCCTCCCTCTCTTATTCTTTTCCTTTCTCCTTTTTTTTCCTCCATTTTTCTTTCGTTTTTATCCGGCGACCCCATGCCCGCAAGTTACGCGAGCTTTTACGGCGACCTTCGTTATTTCCTTTAACGTGGCTACGTTTATATACTATGTCTTTCTTTCTCTTTCTCTCTCTCTCTCTCTCTCTCTCTCTTTCTCACTCTCTCTTTCTTTCCTTTTCTTTCTCTTTGTCTCTCTATCCCTTCGTCCTTTACCTCCTACTCGTGCCAGAAAATTTCTTTCTGTCTCTCTTTCTTTTTCTCTTTCTCTACTTTAGTATCGATCCTGTGGTAGGCCGGAAGATCTCAATGATGACGACGAGATTGTCTTTATCGTGTCTATCCAAATAGTTTTCACTTTTTTCTTCTTCTTTTTTCTTCCTTTTTTTCTTTTTTTTCTTTTTTTTTTTCAAGGACGTTTCGGATAAAATATTTCGTAAAGGATGAAGAGTACAAGATTAGATTTTCAATGTTTCTCCGTTTTCTGTCGTTTATAGTCGATTCGTCGTTCGAAATAATTCAAGTAGGAATTCTTGAGGAGTCAAGGAAATGAATTAATTTTTAAATGGGCTGTTAAATTACACGGGGAGAAGAAGAAGAGGAAGGAGGTGGAGAAGGAGGAGAGGAAGGGTGTAAATCCCTTAAAATTCTAAATTAATTTCAAATAAGTTTAGCAGAAGTTCTTAGCTACTTCGACATTCTTTTCACACATACATACATATACATACACACACACACATATACTCTCTCTCTCTCTCTTTTTTCTTTTCATCTTTCCTTCTTTATCCTACTACGGCCCTTTGTGGACCACCCCTCCGTCCCCACCAACACAATCTTGAACGAACGAAGCAGCCATATTAAATTCTTGCTATTTAATTTGAAGACCCTTTTTTCCGCTTCCAGACTTTAGAAAGTCGTTGACCTAAGTAATTCGATTCTTTTGTCCTCGGGTTATCGAGCCTACGTTAGCGAGCGATATTGAAAAAGGTTTCCCATCGAGAAAGAAATTCTTTCACCACGAACTTCGACTTCTTACTTTAACTTTTTCACGATACCGAACCCTTACTCTGGTCCCTATCGTAAGATCTGACACGTATAAATGAATGAACGCGTTACTGCAATCGAAAGATCTCGCGCGTAGCTTTTATATATATATATATATATATATATATATATATATATATATATATATATATATATATATATAGGGTGTGCCTTTTATAAGATTCATTTCGAACATTACGTCAGAGGTAACAAAAAAAGAAAAGAAAAGAAAAGAAAAAACATGCCATAGAAAATATCGAAGTCTTCGAAATAGTCTTCTTAATTTCAATAAAACTTTGTTAGAAAAAAAATAAAGACAAAGAGAAAAACAGACTATGAGTCATTAATTTAATATATATGCATATATATATGCGAAGATGTACGGGAAGAAAAGAAGTTGCTCATTAAATTTTTAACAATTAAATATCGTCAGAGAATATATACGTAGCATGTTACTTACTCAAGCGCATAACTATATCAACATAGTATTATTACCAGTGAATAAAGATCAATATCTCTTTATATATATATTAGAATAACCAAAGAATATACTAATAACCTCGGGCTTTTAGAAATTACTAATAAAATTAATTGGAGTCAATAACTCGTACACGTCAATTACACATACATAATGTAACTAAATCGTGTTTTCCTTCGTTATCCTTATGTATGCAATAGTACAATTATATGTAACTATATACGTATGTATATATTTCAAATATAACACCATTATATAACAATAGACGTCGACTGTTCGTACTGTATTATTATACATAGATAATATAAACGGGCATGACCATTTATAATTGCTTCTAATTAGTAAAGGACTTCACTACTGATTTTCTCTTTCCCTTTCTTGCTTCATTCATCTTTCTCATTAATAATGAAAGAGAAATATTCCTCACCTTACGAAATTAAACGTATTAATGCAGTTATCAACCTTCGGTGAGCTTTCATTTACGAGAAACGAGTGACTCGAATGAACGCCCTGAATTGGGACGACACGAGAACATAAACGTCGTCATTGAATAATCGCCGCTAGAGAGAAAGGGAGATAAATAGAGCGAGAGAGAGAGAGAGAGAGAGAGAGAGAGAGAGAGAGAGAGAGAAAGAGTGAGAGGCTATAATATTCTTCTATGCTGAGGAAATAGATAGAGACAGAGAAAGAAAGAGAGAGAGAGAGAGAGAGAGAGAGAGAGAGAGAGAGAGAGAGAGAATGTGAATGCATATGTGTATGTACGAAAAAGAAAAGAATTACGAAACGGAAAGAAAGAAAGGAAATAAAAATAATTGAGAAAAGAAAAAAAAAAAGAAATGAAGGATTATTTCGCGAGGAAAATTTAAGTCGTGCTGCTGGTAACAAGGTATACCCATCATCGTCGTTGCGTCAAGTAGATCACATACATGCATAGATAGATATATATATATATATTTTTTTTTCTTTTTCTCTTCTCCTTCGGGCGTTAAATCCGTATTCGTCTGGTCGTCGTAGGACTTGCCGTAGAGAGAAACCAACGCGTGAGAATAAATGCAATCCGAAGGGAAGAAAACGTCGAGTAATGTTTCTCTGGATAACATCAGATATGTGCTTGGGATTATATTACGTCGTTATATCATGTTCTTACAAGAGGAAAAATGAAGGAAAATGGAACAATTTGTTTTTTCTTTTTAAACCATTAGGAAATAAAGAAAGAAAGAAAGAGAGAGAGAGAGAGAGAGCGAGAAAGAGAGATAGATAGATAGATAAAAATAGAACTCAAAAATTACGTCAAACAATCTGCATAATCATCACTGCTTTTATTTTATCATATTTCTTTTTTTTCATCTTATCATTTCTTTTTCTTTTTTCTTTTTCTTTTTTTTTTTTTTGTCTTTTTCCATTTGCTCAGTACAATCCAGTTCCCCGTGCAATAATGCAAGAAGGATGAGAAGCGAGAATGGAGATATCGTTACCACGAATAAACATAGAATAAAAAGATGATAACCGGCTAGGAAAGAGAAAAAGAGAGAGAGAGAGAGGGAGAGAGAGAGAGAGACGAAAAACGGATAACGTTTCGATTTTCTGCCCGGTTTCGATTTCCGTGTTTCTATCTAGTCCAACCGAGGATCTTTCAGTATTCTCCCTTAGAAAAATAAATCCAATACAATAAAATTTCCTATAATATCGAAAAGAGATTCGTGGATCGGATATACCAACTTTTAAACATACAATCATTGATTACGAAAGAAAAGAAAATTGTCTTCTTTTTTTACTTTTTTGTCTTCCTTACACATCGACTCGACTCTCTCGTACGATTACACGAACTAAAAACGAAAAAAAAAAACAAAAAAAAAAAAAACAAAAAACGTATAAAATCGGAAAGAAAAATGTACGAGGAATAATCATTTTTCCGTCTTCCCTTTGATTAGTTTCATCCCATGAAGATCGTGACGTCACGAATAACCCCATCCAATAACCCATAGAAACCAAAGTAGAACGAAAAGAAAATAATAACCGAAGGAGTCCAGTTTAAGTAAAGTTCCATGTGTTACTCAATGCTTACCGATTTAGTTTTTCTTTGGTACGATAATATCTTTGAAGTTTATGGTTATCGTAGTAGTAGCCATATCGACGCTAAGGAATGATTTCAAATAATTAACATCAGCATGTGCGTTGCGATCAAACAGGGCGTAGATCCGGATATTTTTTGTTCTTCTATCCGCTGTAATTCACGGCATCCTTGCAACTAGTAAGATCATCCTGTTCCACCTATAACGATCAAAGTAAATAAAATTTCTTTCAAATACAATCCTCCGATAGTATTTCAATAGAAACCGACTTAGCAAGAACGTTTCAACGTTAAGAGAGACAATTCAATCAAATTTTATTAAAGAAACGTGATCCAGAGATCCAAGTGATATAAAACTAGATTAAATTCATCAATAAAGTCGCTCTATAAACTTGTCCTATATTGCCATCAATTTAAAATGTTAAATATTTCAAATATAACTTAACGAAAGAGAAATAAAGAGAAAGAGATAGTGAGCATTTTACGAACGATTAAATATGCACGTTTGATGGAGCTGCACAAAGGGTTTTACCGTACTCCATCAATCAAAAGGATCAACGTAAACGTAGGGCTCTATTGTGCATGCAAAAGGTACGTTGTAATTCGGTTATTAATTCAATGATAATGATGCTGCGTTCGCTTGACCGCCTCTTATCGTTAAATAGCAATGGCTAAATATATACACACATACATAGATACATATATGATGATGTAACAATTATATATAATGTAACAATTAATTTACAATAAATGAATATTAACTTGGTAATTTTTCCATAATTATTACTGTTTAAATATATCGAAAATATTATCTATTCATTTGCGCAATAAATACGATTAATAAATGTTCGACGATAAGCATATTAAAAAAAAAAAAAAACCTACTGCATAACCAATCTCATCAGATATCATGATAAAAAGATCCATGGCGTATCTAGTTCTTCTTCCTTAGGTATAAGCAAATATTGTGGCCAGTCATAGCCACAGAAGATAATCTGACTTTTGACCATTTCATTCGGTTTAATGTTATTGTAAATGCTTTTGAAGAGAATCATTATCGAGGATTATGTCGAACTACGACCAATATTATTCTGGCCAGGTTGTATTACAAGCATACAATAGAATAATTAACAATAAAATACAATGTCTCATTAATATGTTAAGTGTTAAATACTAATGTATTCCATGATTTGATTTAAATAATATATTCATTGTTATACTTTTTATAATCAATATCTTCAATCGCGATAATTCAAAATATAAATAATAATAATTATTGTCTCTTACACATAACCGTGAATTTATTCATCTCTATCATCAAATTTTTTTCTTCGCTAAAATTGAATGGTATGTTGCCACGTAGTTCGTCTCTTTTATGTGAATATGCGAATGGTATCTGTTTTAGGTATATTATTGCTATTGATAAAAACGAACTTATAGGTGAATTCTGTATGATTGAGATAAGTGACGTTGACGGGGATTAGACCACTTGTCTTGAAATCGAGGCCATCAGTCAAATCGATATTGGTATTGTTCCAGAAGGTGTACAGATTATTTGGAGCATTATCCTCTGTAATCACTTGAATATCAGTGATATCTACTCCTGAAAAATCTAGCTAGAAAGAGTAAAAGAAAAAAGAGAACGTAAAAATCCATTGAAAAATGAAAAAATTTATTTCAATTGAAAATGTTCTCTAACTCGGGATATATTATTATACATATATTTGAAAAGTGTAAGAAAAAAGGATTTCAACCTCAGAAATATTATACCTTGATTTCTTAATATTTAACTATGTACTTGTAATTTTTAATGAACGCCAAATAAAAAGAGAGATATAAGTCGTGCGTGAAGAAGTAAATAATATTCTAAACTCGTTAATGAGCGTTCAATTTTACAACGATAGTGGAAACAAGACGATAAATATAAATATAAAAAAAATGATCAATAACTTTTGCTTGCTAGCGTAAATTGTAAGAATCGTGACTAAATCATGTAGGTTAATGGTGTGAACTGATTTTAAAAAATTTCTTTCTTCAGTTCCCCTTTAGGGCCTAAATTTTCTTAGGTATTATCCATCTTAAACATATCTATTGATTAGTATACGGTCTGCATTGGGACATAGAATCCAATTCGCATTGTTTAAGACGAGATTGTGACCACGAGCCCGACTCGTGATATTATACATTGGCATGAAATTACGATCACGAGTTCGACTCGTGATAATCATCGTTTGCTTCGAAATTTCATAAACGAGTCAAACTCGATAAAAGTAAAAGCAAGAAATTAAAAAGGATCTTGAATGATCCGTCGAAAGATTCATTGAAAATGAAATCTAATTAACGAATACTACATGCTAATTCAATAATAAAGTGTTACAGCATTTCTATTCATCTTCATGCTAGCTAATGCCTCATCTCGAAAGACAGAGAAAGAGTGTGTGTATGTGTATGTATGCGTATAAAGTGCATGTGTGTAAAAGAAAGAAACTACGAAACGAAAAGGAAGGAAAGGAATAAAAACGAGTGAGAAAAGGAAAAGGAAAAGAAAAAAAGAAATGAAGGATTATTCCGCGAGGAAAATTCAAGTCGGGTTGGTAACAGCGTATATCCATCTTCGTCGTCGCGGCACGTAGGTAGGTACATACATGCATACATATATAAGATAGATAGATATATTTTTCTTTTCTCCTTCGGGCGTAAATCCGCATTCGTCTGGTCGCCGCAGGACTTTCCGTAGAGAGAAACAAACGCGCGGGAATAAATGCATTCCGAAGGGAAGAAAATGTCGTATAATGTTCCTCTGTATAACATCAGATATGTACTTGGGATTATAATACATCGTTATATCATGTTGTTACAAGAGGAAAGATGAAGGAAGATGGGACAATTTATGTTTTCTTGAACCTTTACAAAAAAGAAAAAAAAAACAAAAAAAAGAGAGCGAGGGAGAGAGAGAGAGAGAGGAAGAGGACAAATAAGTGAATATGAAAAGAAAGGATAATGAGAGAGAAAGGGAAAGAGGGAAAGAAAAAGAGATAGAAACAGAACTCAAAAAGTACGTCAAATAATCTGCATAATCGTCTTTGCCTTTATTTCATCGTATTTCTTTTTTTTTTGTTTTCTTTTTTTTTTTTTTGTTTTTTCTTTTTTTTTGTCCTTTTTCATTTGCTTTCTACAATCTAGTTCCTCCAGTGCAATAATGCAAGAAGGATGAGAAATAAGAACGAGGATATCGTTACCACGAATAAACATAGAATAAAAGGATGATAACCGACTAGGAAGAAAAAAGAGAGAGAGAGACGGAAAATGGATAACGTTTCGATTTTCCACGCGGTTTCGATTTCCGTGTTTTCATCTTGCCAACCAAGGATCTTTCAGTGATCTCTCTTAGAAAAATAAATCCGAGATAATAGAAGATCCAGATAGTATCAAGAAAAGAGATTCCTAGATCGGATATACCAACTTCTAAGCTTACAATCATTGATTACGAAAGAAAATAAAATTGTATTCTTTTCTTTTTACTTTTTTTGTTTCCTATGAACGTCGACTCTCTCGTACGATTAAAACAAACAAACCAAAAAGTAAGAAAAATGTACGGGGAATATAATCGTTTCTCCGTTTTCCCTTTGGTTAATTTCATCCCATGAAGATCGTGAAGTCACGAGTATCCCCATCCAATAAGCCATAGAGACGAAAGTAGCGTGAAAAGAAAAAAAAAAATAATCGAAGAAGTCCAATTTAAGCGAAGTTCAATGTGTTACTCATGCTGCCCGATCTAGTCCTTGGTACGACCGAATCGGTGAAGTTTATGGTTACCGTAGTGACCGCCATATTTCCGGTAAGGAATTGTGTCAAATTATCAACGCCAGCACGTGGTCTACGATCAAACGGATAACCCATGGGACGTGCATCCGGATATTTGCGGTCCCTCAATCCGCAGAAACTCGCAGCATCCTTGCAACCGCTAGATTCTTCCTGTTCTACCTAAAACGATCAAAGTGAATAAAATTCAATTATGAGCGCTTTTTCCGTTGATCTCGTTATTCCTTTCAAATACAATCCTCCGATAATATTTCAATAAGTTCGATCTAGCAAGAATGTTTCAACATTAAAAGAGACAACCCCAATCAAATCTTATTAAACAAACGAGACACAGAGACCCAAGTAATATCCCCGGATAATACTAGTTTAAACAGGGTAACTCGCGTGACTATTCCAACGTTTCGATAACTACATATTCCCTTCGTGCACAACTCGGACAACGGAATGTTGTTGAATATCGGTTATCGAATACCCCGAGCGTAGCTTTCTCCTATAATATAGACATAGGAGGAGCAAACACAATAACTAAGATTCGAGCGATTATTAAAGCTGATCGAATTTTCGATGTATTCGTACAACTCCCAATTGTAATATCCATCAACTTTTCTCTTGATCGAAATGAGAACTGAATTAACCCTATCGGTAAATAAACTTATCTATACACCATATAAACTTGCGCTATATTGTCTACGATTTTAAATGTTAAATGTTTCAAATATAGCTTAACGAAAGAGAAATAAAGAGAAAGAGATAGAAGGCATTTTACGAACAATTAAATATGCACGTTTGATGAACTTGAACAAAGGATTTTGCCGTACTCCGTCAATCGAAAGGATCAACGTAAACGTGGAGCTCTATTGTGCACGCAAAAGGTACGTTGTAATTCGGTTATTAATTCAATGATAATGATGCTGCGTTCGCTTGACCACCTCTTATCGTTAAATAGCGATGGCTAGAGATATATATGCATATGTATATGTATATATATGTAGTGTCCCAAAAATCGAAATAATTACCTTACGATAAATGAATATTATCTTTGTAAATTTTGCATAATTGTCACTGTTCAAATATATCAAAAATATTATCGATTCGTTTGTGTAATAAATCCAATTAATAAATGTTCGACCATAAGTATATGTATATATATATATAAAAAAAGAGACCTACCGCATCACCAGTGTAATCAGATATCATGATAAAGAGATCCATAGGGTATCCAGCTTTGCTTCCTTTAGGTATAAGCAAATGTTGTGGCCACCCACAACCACAGAAGTTGAACTGTTCGAGACTGTCACCACTGATTGGTCTATTCTCATCAACGTTACGGAAGGTTCTTTCGAAGGGAATCGTTAGCGAGGATTGGTTCGAATTACGCTCAATATTATTCTGGCCAGGACGCACTATGAACATATAGCAGAATAATGAATAACAAAGTAAAAATTGTCTCATTAAGAACATGTTAATTGCTAAATATTAATGTTTTCCATTTGTTGTAAATAATGTATTCGTATTTTTACATTAAAATCTTCAATCACGTAAAATTCAAAGAATAAATCATAATAATTATTTTCACTTACGCATAACCGTGAATTTATCCATTTCCATCATCAAATTTTTCTGTTGTCTGAAAGTGAATGGCAAGCCGCGTTCGTCTACTTTAGGTGACATGAATATCCGAACGGTACCCCTTTTAGGTGAATTATTGCGATTGTTTGCAACGATCCTATAAGTGAAATCTGAATGGTTGAGATGAGTGAATCTGACGAGGACTGGACCACGTGGCGTGAAATCGAGGCCACGAGACAAATCGATATCGCTCTTGTTCCAGAAGGTGTATAGATTATTTGGAGGTTGATTTGCTGTAGTCACTCGAATATCAGTGATCTCTACTCCTGGAAAATCTAGCTACAAGGAGTAGAAAATAAAAGAACGTAAAAATACATTGAAAAATGAAAAAATTTATTTCAATTGAAAATGTTCTCTAACTCGGGATATATTATTATACATATATTTGAAAAGAAAAAGAATTTCAACCTCAGAAATATTAAATCTTGACTTCTTAATATTTAACTATGTACTTGTAATTTTTAATGAACGCCAAATAAAAAGAGAGATACAAGTCGTGCGTGAAGAAGTAAATAATATTCCAAACTAGTTAATGAGCGTTCAATTTTACAACGATAGTGGAAACAAGACGACAAATATAAATATAAGAAAATAAACTCGATCGAGAAATGATATCATCTATCATTTTCTTTTTCGAATAAAAGTTTGACGTACCAATTGGATATTAAATTAATGATATATATTGCAATGATAAGAAAACTTACTTGCTGTACGCTATACTCGGGCAAGGTATTTTTATGTTCTTGGAAGATATCATCACAGAATGCATGGAATCTATAAAATACTGGATCTCTCATAGCTGTAGCAGGTTCACCCATAACACTGAAAGATTCCTGAACAACGACAGACAATGTTCTAACTCATACTCATAGGCTAACATTCGTTCATTCAACAGGTTGTTGTCCTTACCAAATAACGATTATCCGGATCATGAACGTAAGAGATCAATACATGACCAAGATTATGAAGATCACCGTATAGATTCGAATTAGGAGTTAGTATACTAGACTCCATGATGTTTCCAAGAACGTCAATACCACTTTTTTCCGTAAGCGGTACTCTTTCTCCTTTGATATTGATAATCGATCCGGTATGAATGGCCTCATAAATGCGATCTCGCCATCTCTCCAAATCCTGAATGTCAAAGTCTAATTGATCGACCTGCCTGCTGATATCACGGAGAACGGCACCGGTAGGACGAGCTGGCCAGGTTCGACTTGCGGTCAATGAGTCCAACTTTGGGAAGTATCCTTCAGGAATAGGTTCTCGCCAATTTATCAATCGCGTAACGCGTCCCAATCGGTTGCACAGACGTTCGCAATTATATCTAGATAGATATATATGTATATATATATATCAATTCATTTACTATCTATAATTAGATTAATTTTCATAGACGCGTTTTTGCTATCTTTCCTTTTTCTATTATCTTTTTCGTTTTCTTCCTTTCTTCTCGAAAGTTAACGATCTTAGAAATCAATCGATCGATACAAATTTCTCGTATCATCGGACACAACCGATACATGCTCAATAAACCGAACAATCGGTTAGCAACGATCAAAGGGCTTTCATAGTGTAAGGGATGAAAAGTTAATTAGTTCAATGTGTAGAAGCTAGGGACGGTAGTAGTATACTATAGAGAACGTACGATCTATCCGGCTTATGACTAGCTACTGGCGCACCTGGCTTGGATCTGCTGATGCATATAGTAGAAGAGCTCCCCACGTCGATCCTTGTTAACGATCCTGACGTCGGCCTCGAATGGATATACCAGATGCCAGTGCCAGTGATGAAGATTGACCCCGATATCTTCCCTCCAGTAAGCGACTCTGTGCTCCTCATCGAGATCGGAAGCAGTATAATCCCGTGGGATTTCGATGGGAATCTAAATGCAAGGTAATACGAACTAAACGTATCTATGTATGTTGGAGCTTCGTCTTCTATCAAAATGAGATCAACTGAGATTACTATAGCTAATAAGAAACACGTTGCAGCTAATCTTCATGCTTCTCTCATTGATTGACCTTAACGATACAATTCGAAAAAAAAAGTCTAATTATTTTGATCCTTACCCTTTGACCAGCGGACGATATGTTTGCTTCTTCTCTAGCACGAGAAAAAATACCACCGTCTATATACTTATCAGGGAATACTTCGTGCAGTGGAGGAATCGGTAGATTCTTTGTATCCGGACGATGTAGTATAGCGACTGAGAGTGCGTAAATAAACATATTTGGATTCATTCGATCACGACAATAAACTGATACCGATAGGAAATCCTCGTAGGTCCTCATACCTAAAGTCCGTAAAGTACTACATGAATAAAACTACATCGATTCGTTCGATTTTATTGAAAAAGAAAGAAGGGAAACAAACAAACCCATGAATATATCAATCAGACGAGCAGCTACTTTACGATGAGCCGGAATGAACAAAGAAAAGGGTTCCCTACGTCCAAGTTGCAAGGGAATAGTAAGATCTGGTAAACTAATCTGCTTCACGGATATCTTCGAATCAGCTGTCTCGCCGAATCGATTGAATATGTCAACAGCAGCAGGGCGATATTGATCGGGCTATATGTGCGATATAAAAATGAAATATAGAAACACGTCGAGAAAAACACATGAAATAAAGATCGAATAAAATGAAAAAAAAATATATATATATATCATGTGATTTCTATCGGATTGTACGTACCAAATAATCAGGTGGTATGTCAAAAGCGACACGTTTGTCTCCTTTAGGCACATAAACTGGTTCGGCAGGCCGATCAAAAAGATAGAGAATTCCTGACTTAGAATCGTTGTCCGACATGTCGAAGCCGTGTAAAAGTCGAAATAAATTTTATATATAACAAGAAATAACGCTGACGGTACGTCGAAAATGATAATACTATCGGCAGAAATTTGAAGCAACTATTACTATATGTAAATCCTTCGATTCTTCGATTTCTTCTGAAGAAGTAGAACTCGGTTCTTTCCTTTTATATATCGTTCGTTGAGGAAAAAAGAAACCAACAGAATGGTACCGCACGGCACGTTGTGACCACAAAATCCTTTGTAAAAAATATTTTTCAAGCTTAAGAGCCGTGACGATTCTTATCCTATTTTTTCCTTTTTTCGTTCACTATCTCTTCCTGTTTTCAAGACTGTCCTGTTTCTATAATCGGTAACTTCTAAATTTGATAATACTGTGGTAATATTTTTTCCTTTTTCCAAAAATTAACATTCTAATTTCCTTAATAATCCGACAAATTGTAATTTCTAATAAGATTTTTCTCATTCTACATACTACCGCGCACATTTATTCGGAATAAAAAAAAAGCCTGAAATGCACGATCATTTTACAGATTCATTCATTATCAATCTTTTAGTTTCAAGATTAATGCATGATGTGTATACGACCGGATGAGGAAAAAAAGCAATTCAATCAAGGAGCAACCTCTTCGATGTAATGAGCTTTTGCTTTCAGTATCATCTCTATCCTCGCGGTTGTAGATGTATTGAGATCATGAGACGATTAAAAAATAAAAAGGAATAAGTATATATAGAAGAAAAAAGAGAGAAAAGTTTTCGTTACAGAAGTCGAATTAAAAGCGATACGAAAGTGGATATATATATATATATATATATATATATATATATATATATATATATATATAGAGAGAGAGAGAGAAAACTATGCGAAAGATTATAGAGAGAGAGAAAGAGAGAGAGAGGACATACACACGAGCTAGTTTCAAGAACATTTCAGTCGTCAAAATAATCTCGAAATGGTGCTTGCTGGTAAGTGCAAGTACTCTTTATTGACGGGATCTGCTTTTACATTTTGCTCATCTCGTCGTCGAGCTTTCTATCTATCTATCTATCTACCTATGTATCTATCTCTTTCGATAACGCGAGCTGGCGTGTATCGACAAATGTATATATAGTATCTAGTAACTTGGCTTACCCTTTCAAATTTTCCGAGAGTTCCTCTCTGGTCCAATCACCTAACCAAATTTCTAATCACTTTGTTCCATCTCTAAATTACAGACATCGTCTAAATCATTTCAACCTAATAAGAATTCATCACGCAACGATGTATTCGTTATCCCATAGTTTCATTAAAAAGAAGGAATACAAAGGAGAATGGTACTACGATGATACCTCTGTGTTTCAGGATCGTACATTCAATTATTTATTCATTTATTTATATACTCAATTTCTTCATAAATTTCCATATCGACAAAGAGATATCTTTATTTTAGTGTTCGTATCGTAAATAGTATTTTTTAGTTAATTAGAACGAAGGAAAACAATGACAATTAATTATTCTAAGGACAAAACTTCGTTTGGAATGGGAACTTTTAGGCATTCAACAAACACTGCTGGAGAGAATTAACGAGGAAAAATAAATATCACGAAGGGACGAAGAAGAAAGAACAGAAAGTGCGGAGGAAAGAAACGAAAATCACTTGGACAAAAAGAAAGAGAAATATCATAAAAAAAAAAAAAAAAGAAAAATAAAAAATCATCATCATCATCATCATCATTATCGTGATTAAGATTTAAGAAGTTCGTCGTTTCTTCTTCTTCTGCTCCTCTTTCGTCGTCTACTTCTCCTCCACCTTCTGAATCTTTCTCCGACTGGTTTGGTCCACCTAAAATCATCCTCCATGTCATCATAATCCTCATTTAGATCATCTCGAGTTTCCAAGCTTCTCCGTAGGCGTCTAGAAACTCGTAGACGCGTCGTCGTGGTTTCTCCACAACTTGGATCGTCGCAATCGATGAGGAGCCTTGAATCGCCTATCCATTTCCCGTGGCAGCTCGAATTCATCGCCGTTCTAGCAGCACTTCCGCCGTCGACGGACGTCGATAGTTTCCATCTGCCAATACCCACGAGCAAGTTCCCTCTTCTACCATCTCTTCCTCTTCTACCTCTACTAGTACTACTACTACTATCATCACCACCACCACCACCACCACCACCACCTTTTCCCTCCTCACTTTCCTCATCCTCATCCTCCTCGTCATCCTCGTGTTGTTCGACGCATATTCTCGTACCTGAAAAAGAAAAGAAAATAAAAAAAAAAAAAAAAGTAACAAAGGACAACGTATCCGACTATTTTACGATTGATAAGTAAATGAAATCGATAAAGAGAAATGTATAACTAAAATGTGATATCTCTTTGGAAAGATGAATTTATTAAGGGAAACAAAAAAAGAAAATTAAAAAAAGAAAAAAAGAGAAATAGAGAGAAATGAAAGAAAGAAAAAAATAAAAATAATAAATTGTTTTCAAGTCGAATTTTTTCACCATAGATTCGTTCTCTCTATATCCCGATGTGAGGCTTTACATTGATATACTAGCTTTTAAATCAACGTTTGTTATAGAATCAGCTAAAAGATCTCTCACGTAAAATAACATTTTTCATAAACAGAAAAAGGGAGAGAAAGGGAGAGAAAGAGAGAGAAAAAGAGAGAAAGAGAAAGAGAGAGAGAGAGAGAAACCAGTAAGAAACAAAAAGAATAATAAAAAATAAAATCATATCTCTCTGGTACAATCGTAATACACGATCAGCACTTTCGCGGTAAATCTATCGGAGAACGGGCGTACTGTTATACTATGTATGAAGAAAAAAAGATCGGTTATCTACGTTTCACCGCGTATCCGCAATATCCGGAAACACGACTCTGGTGTCCACGATTCTTCGATAAGGATAACGCCGCGTTCTAAATCGTCGTGGAGGGCCGATTTGGCCGAGATAAAAAAAAACAAAACTGTGATGTCGCTCGTTCATTCGACGGCTGTGATGAGAACGAGAACATACACCACCAGGACACACTACGTATATTGCGGGAGAGTAAAATAGAGATAGAAATAAAGAAGGAGATAGAAAGAGAGCGGGAGAGAAAGCGGGAGAGAGAGAGAGAGAGAACAAGTAGACGCAAGAGTTTATATTCAAATCGAGAAATCTTCCTGTTATTTCTCGTACGAGATTCGACGCGTTTTCCGTGACCGATATATTTTACACAAAGAAAAACATCATAGTGACATTGATGAAAAGTTTCGCTAAACAGAAATTTCACAAACAAACAAACCAAGAATAAACAAGAATACTCTATAAAAAATTCATCACGCCGATCGATTCAATTTCGATATTTTTTTTTTCGATCATTTTAATTTTTATTTAGTTTTTCTTTTCAGTTTTTTGTTTTGTTTTGTTTTATTTTTCACCTTTATTTTCTATTTTTCTCGTCGTAAACATTCGATTGCTTTGTTCTCCTTTTTTTTTTTTTCATTTGACGATAGTACATAATATGACGTCGTGTCACAAATACGTGGATTTTTATTTGTTTGTTCTCTTTTGTATCAATTTTTCTTACACATACACACACACATACACACATATATATACATACATACATACAACATACATACACGTCTACGATATCCATCCTCACCTTCGGCCAAGAAAGAAGATATCCGTTTGCAAGCTCTAGAGGCACGCACGATGGTGAAGGCGACACATCTCTGGCTGAAAGGTAGGAACGATTCGATTAGAAGTAACATCGTGATATCGTATCCGAGTTGACAGACGAGAAGGATCAGAAGTGAAAATGCAGAGAATGTGGTTTTCGAAATGGAGCTTTTAAAAATTTATAAACCTTTTACTATGACTCACTTCTTTTTCTGACAAATATATTATCAAATATTAGAAAATTTGAAATATTTTGAGAGAAAAGAAAATCTTTTTATTTCTTTTTTTTTCTTGTACATGCGAGAGAGAGAGAGAGAGAGAGAAAGAGAGAGAGAAAGAGAGAGAGGGAGAGAAAGATCTTTCAAGCTGTCAAATTTTAACCGAGTAAACTAACATTTGTATGTTAAAAAGAGAAGAAAAATTTTTTAAAATTAAACGAACGCGTTCGCATGAAAATTGTTAAAATATTTAATCATTAAGAGAAGAAAATGAATTCAAGAATTTCAAATGCAAACGAGCGACTATTTTCTATATATTTCGTATTAAATCATTAAAATTTAATATACGGAAAAAGAGAAAGAAAATATATGGGACAGAGGAAAATGATCTAGTCTGAATTTGCAAAAAAGAAAAAAAAAGAAAGAAAGAAAGAAAAAGAAAAAAAAAAAAAGAGAGAAAACGAACAAGAAAGTACAAATTCGCGGGAGTACTTGCGTACCATGAAGAATCATCGGTTTTTGTGTGACCCACATGTGTCATCGAAAGATCTTTTTAACTCTTTTAAAGGATGAATTTATTTCGATAGACGTCAATCACACCGATTTAAAAGTATTTCAATGACATGTATACAACTCGATCAACAACGAAATTATATATTTATACGTGTGTATGTAGATACATATTGCATGTCCATATCAATGTCGCTTATACAAACAACATTTTCCTCCTCATTCTCTCGAGCAATTTTTTTTTCTCTTTCCATCTACGTTCTGTCTGGAGAATGATTTTTTTTTCTTCTTTTTTTCCATTCTTCTTTTTTTTTTTTTTTTTTTTTTTTTATTTTCCGTTCACTACTTTCGTAGTTATGTATACACTTGAAAAATAATGTTTGCAATGTGTGTGACCGCGTATATTTCCAACCACTTTGAGAGTAAATTGCCGCCGGAGACACGCCCATTCACGTGTACCACAACCTTATTCGTTTATTATACGATGTGATATTTGAAATTGTTCTACCGTACGTCACGGAAAAATAAGAAAAAAGAAAAAAATGAGAGAGAGAGAGAGAGAGAGAGAGAGAAAGAAAGAAAAAAGAAAAGAAAAAGAGGTAAGAAAAAAATAAAAGAATTCATGTTATAACACAAAAAATTGATCATTCGTAAATGAATAACTATTACTGCTGTTCGCATTTGTCATAAAAAAGGAAAAGAGCTATTCTAAAATAAAAAGATTGAAAATAAAACGAACGAAAGGTAACATTTAACTTATAATGTATAAATTAATAGATAATGTATAAATAGGTAATATATTTCTATAAAACGAGTTCGATTCATTCGTGTTTAAGCTCGAATTAAAAACAATGTACAATCGATGAGCTTTATTAGTTATCAATAACTATAAACGTTTTGTTCACACCTCGTATCTCGGTCTGTCGATGGATTTTTCATGGAAAATTTTCCGGATGTGGTAGCTCGTATTTTCTATATGTATACATACATACATACATACATACATCTATACGTACATACATAGATAAATAGATAGATAGATATGTATATATAGATGAATATGTACATATGTATATGTTCGATCGATGGACTTGTAGATTTATCTCTCTCTCTCTCTCTTTCTCTCTCTCTTATTCTCTCGTTTACATCGATGTGGCGCGAAAATGTCCAAAAGCGTACGTACGTGCGTGCGACAATTTTCAGCGTGCTGTCAGCATCGAATTTCGTTTTGTCGACCTGTTAGACGACCATTGTAAAAAAAAAAAAAGGAGCGTATAAATTGGAAAAAAACAAGATTAAAAAAAAAAAAAAAAAAAGAAAGAAAAGGAAAAATAGAAATTGTCATCGGGAAATCTGATGAAATACCATGACGTGTAACCAAAGCAGAATTCGTTTCTTCTGACGTTTGAATAAAAAATGCAAGCGTAAATGAAACATTATTAAAAAATGTATATACGACGAAAGGGAATGTTAAGGACGATTTCATTGCATAAAAAAACGAATGACACGTGTCGGTTGATAATGATAAGATAAATTATTAACATCATTTCATTCAAGATTGCATTATTAAATTCATACAAGATAAATAGATATTGCTAATAGCAAAAAAATTTATGCTCGAAAATTATCATTCTAACGTATATACGTCATATTTATATACGTCGATTCTATTAATTGGGCAAATAAATAAATATGTTATCGCTTCGAAATCACGTAGAAAAAATTAATATAACGAAGGGAAATAAGTTTTCTCTCGAGATAAATCTACTTGCAAATGTTTGCGTTTGTATAAAGAGATAGGATTCTCGCAGCGAAAAGAGTCTCGTTTAACGGTATGCTCGTAATAAAAACGTAAGAGAGCGAGTGAACGAATGAACGAACGAATGAACGAACGAATGAACGAACGAATGAACGAACGAAAGAGTAGCTGTATAAATAAGCGCGTGAGTGCAAACAAGTGCGAGCAAATCGCATTTTGCAAAGAAGGTTAGAACGAGAAGGAAAAAAGAGAAAAGAAAAGCAACAAAAAAAGAAAAAAGTATATAAAGCAAAAGGGCGTATTTTTTCCTCTTTCTTTCTCTCTCTCTCTCGCTTTTTCTCTTGTTTTTTCTGTCTCTTACCTCATTCTGGATATTTCATTTCCAATGCCAACTTCTGTATCGTTGTAGTCGCCAGGTAAGAAGGAGAGTAGTGTCACACCTACGAAAGATCAATCGAAAATCGTCGATCGTCTGGAGCATGTTCGGCATAACCGAAAAAAAAAAGAAAAAATTAAAGAAAAAACAAAAAATAAACAAAAATCCCTTCTCCAGTCCATCCCATTCCAACAAACCTCCACCCACCCATTCAACCAACCAACCCACCAATCAAAAAAAAAAAAAAAAAAAGAGA
Organism: Vespa crabro; assembly: GCF_910589235.1. Taxonomy (NCBI): domain Eukaryota; kingdom Metazoa; phylum Arthropoda; class Insecta; order Hymenoptera; family Vespidae; genus Vespa; species Vespa crabro. The sequence goes on from NC_060975.1 coordinate 1,198,058, forward strand.
ACGATAAATCGAACGAGTATCGAGTAACGAGAGCAAGCGAGATGAAGCGAAAAAGCGAGCAAAACGAAAGCAATTTTCTCGTGGTACACACGTGATCACTCACTCCTGTCGTGAAGTAGAGGACGAAGAATGCCAGAGTGACAAGATTGAAAGCTTCGACAGCTCCTGATTTGATCCAGTCTAGGACAATGCTTCCCGCCGTTTTTCTCCGAGATCCGAACGCTGCGACTTCTTTTTTGCGTTCCACTACCGCATCCGGTGTTGCATGCCGACCACTCGCTCCATTCGTTCACTATGCAATCTACGACTGCAAGAGAGGAGAAATATCTACAATTTATATGCATACAGAAAATTCTCTATACAAGAAATTATGCGGAAATAATTTTATGTGAGTGGCCTGATTAAAATATTTGAAAAAAAAAAAAAAAAAAGAAAAAAGGATAATTGAGAAGAAAATATATTATTTTAAAATAGCAATAATAATAATAATACAAATTGTTATTATTCATTATAACGTTGATCTGCATTAGAATAACGTGAAACTGAAAAAAATAAAATATATAAACATATATATATATATTTATATTAGGCTATTTTCATTATGATTACCATCGTACACGTATGTGTCGAACGCAGATGAATCGAGATAAAAAAAAAAAAGGGAGAAGAAAAAAATGTTAAAATTTTAAATCTGAAACGAATATTGAATAGAAAAAAATCATGACTATAAAGATAGCTATACATAGATAGTTCGGCTATGTTACCGACAAAATGGCTATCGGCTTTTCGTATATCTTTTTCTCATTGTCGCTTGTGCAATATAATCTTCTTGGTGAAATGTAGCCGTTTTATCCCTTTATATAACTGACATTATTTATTGCATCGCGGTGCAACAACTCTTCCGAAAATACTCGCAGTTTATTTCATGGCATAAATGCATAGATGTATTTTTCCAAAAAGATTTGTTATTATCCGCATTTAAACGCTTTGAAATGAAGAACAATCAAACGATTTTTGTTTAAAAGAGGAACGTTGAAATATGCGTAAAGCTCATTTCACATGAATGCTTCGTAGATTTCTGTGTGATTTATAAATACAAAGAGAGACATTTAGATCGTTGGACTTGAAAAAAATAACGAGACAGAGGGGGGAGGGAGAAATAGAGAAAAAAAGAAAAAGGGATTATGAATACCAACTCAAGCCTATTTTTTTGACGTTGAATTCAATAGGAACTAATAGAAAAGCGTGTACATACATATGTACATACATATGTACGTATACGCGAGTAATACGATGCGTCGATTCATTCACGATGAATTTTTCGTTTCTTATTGTGAATGGATCCATCGAACTCGTATCATACGAGAATAATAGAAAGATTTCGCGAATATTCAAAGAGACCTATCCTTAATCAAATCGCTATCGAAATATATATATATATATATATATATAAAAGCTGAAAAGAAAAGAAAAAAATTGTAGCTATTGTTCAAAATTTAATAGAAAAATAAAAAAAGTAAACATATATATATTGAAATTCTATGATACGTGATATGTGAGAGAAAGATGTGTTGTGTTACGAACCCATCCATCCTTCGATAACCTATTCCCTTTATATTAACCTCGATCCCTAAACAGGGCGCGGTGATCGATCGATTCTGTATACGTCAAGCTAAATTATTTCATCCATTCGGGTTTTCAGAATTCGTTGTTAACAAAGAGACAAACACTATAGCGATAGCCACTAAAACTCTATTATATGTCGAAATATGAAGGTAATTTAAAAATCGTTTACCAGAACAATAAATAAATCGTTTCATTCATATGTATATATCTACATACGTACGTGCGTACATCGAGGTAAACAGTTTTTCACGTTGTTGTTTTCGAATTGTCACAAATTGAGAAGTAACTTTTGTGTGTTTGGAAAAAAAAAAAAAAAAAAAAAGAAAAAAGAAACAGTAATAATAAAATCAAATATAAATCGATAGATATCTTTTTTAAATAAAATGCAATTATATCTTGAAACATTATAGAATAAAAAGAGTAAAAAATGATAGATCCAATATTATAAGAATATAATCATTTTCGAAATAGATAAATGAAAAGAAGAATAAAAGAAAAGAAGTAAAAAGAAAAAAAAAAAGAACAAATCGAATCGATTTTTCTATTTAATACTCGATCTATCTTGGTTAACAGTAAGAACAAATAATACGAGGAACGTGATGGTAGCTTCTTATGTCTTGGAGATGACAGAAGACTCTTTACGTCCGGTCCGGAAGCAAGATAATCGTTTTCCGGCAGAGCTTCGCACCTCCTCGTTCCTTCGCAAATCACTATCGTTCCTTTTCCGTACTTATAGTCTCTCCCTTTCCCTCTTTCTATCTCTCTCCCTCTCTTACTTTATCAAATTCACCTCAGATAGTCGTAAAACGTCGTGATAAATCTTGAAGAAGAAAAATCCTCAATTCGGATTTTCCCTTTTGACGGAAACACGTCAACGAAAAGTAATAATAAACCTTTAGAGTAAAATTTTGAACTTTCAACTTTAATTATAATCGCTAGATGAAAAACCATTATCAGAATTACCTTATCACTTGTTCTTTCGTTTCTATTCTCATCAACTCGCTGGTTTAAAACGCGATTTCACGATTTTAATTAAACGATACAATTCTTTTTTCTTTATTTCTCCCTCTCTCTCTTTCTCTCTCTTCCTTCCTAAAAAAAAAAAAAAAAGAAAAAAAGAATAAAAAAAAAAATTAGGTCGAGCGAAATCAAATCCTATTAATTCGAAATATCGATTTCTCGTAGCTCTAACTCATTTCATAAGACACATCTGTACAATATAGACATATATCTAATAAAAAAAGTTTTATAGATCACTAGATGCATCATATTTTTACGTTATCTATTTTTTATGTATGTATATACATATATGCATACTATATATACAGTCGATCGTAAAAATCGTACGGAAAGCGTTAAAACTAGATTACGAATGAAACTTCGTACGCGTTGAAAACGTTCCACCACCAAATTGAATTTATCGCATTTGTCGTGTCAATTTCGAGCTTGAGTCTATCCATCCATTTGTTTGATGTCTATTTTATTATTTCTATTCCTCGACATCGTATGCCCTAAAGCAAATTAATGTGGTCGACGTTGAATCGAACATTGGAAATTATCTACTTTATTCTCTTACATCTTTTTTGCATTACGCTTTTATATTTCTAATATATATATATATATATTAGAAAAAGTTTATAACTTTCCTCTTTCATAAAAGAAAATCCAACAATTTTCTATAATTCATCGCTTTATACAGAATAAAACTTCCTAAGGTAACTACCTTTAAATTGCTTCGTAATTATACAACTTCGAAATAAAAAAATAAATTTACTCAAAATTAACCGGTATAATTTTATCTGAAAATTATTGGATATCGAAATAACTTTTATCGAAATAATTTACGAAGAATGGAAAATTTTCAAAGTGGTTCACGTTGGTTCATCAATGCATAACATACTATTGCTATATTTCATGGGGTTTTCATAATCCTTAAAGAAAAGGAAAAAAAATTTTTTTTTATATAGTCCATTTAAAAGTATAATAAAAATAAAAAAGCTCGTCGAAAGAAAAAAGTTTTAATTGGAGAGATCATATAAAGTTGCTACAAATTCGTCTTATCGTCTTATACTTCGTTAGTACCTATATCTATATTTAATGAATAAATACCTATAATTAAAAAAAAAAAAGAAAAAAAACACAGAAAAGAAAAAGCGAAGAAAATTCAAGAAGTCAAGAAGGAATCACGGAGAGAGAAAGAGAGAGAAAGAGAGAGAAAGAGAGAGAGAGAGAGAGAGAGAGAGAGAGAAAATTCTCGCAGAGACATACCGCCGCAAGTTTCCTTGAAATCGTCGCAACAATCAGCGAGTTTGAGACACGCGTGATCGCAATAACACGGTTTGTCTCGTGGACTCTCAATAATGGCATTAGGTGATTCCTTTTGTATGACACAACCGGAGTCTCTTCCTTGACAACAAAGCTTCGCAGCACTGCAACTTCCGGCCAGAGCTGTGTCCATATAAAAAATCAACGCAAATAGGACGAGCTTCAATTTAGGTTGAATCAGCTTCCTTAGGATATCCATCTTCACTGGTATCGTAATATTCTTTATCATCATCCCCTTGAATAATTTCAAAAATTCTAATCTACGCCGATTGATCAATGACTTTTCTTAATACTGTTTTCTCCGTTAATATCGTCTCCATCGAACGACAAGATAGATGATGATGATGATAATAATCCTGATAATGAAAAATATCTAATCAACATGATGGATTTTCCCTCGTATTATTGTATTTTCATTCGACGAAATACACTTTCACTGATAAAACGCGATCGCGAATTACGATATGAAAAAGGAATAATGTGTAGCCTACCGGTGTTTTTCATTCACCCTCGTGTCAAGAGAGTCGCGAATGAACTGAGGCGATTTCAACGAGAACGAGGGTACCACAGCATCGTATTGCGAGCACACAACTCCCTTTTAACACATCAGGGCTGCGCGCGCGTGCTTACTCGCTTTACTCTCGTCGTACTCCCGCCGCCGCCACCTTCTCGTCCTTGATTCTTCTTCCTTCGCCCTCTTGCGAAACCCTCACCAGGTTAAACCAGCCGCCACCTTACGAGCGCATGCCTGAATTACCAACGTACGACCACTTAGCGTTTAAACCTGCTTCTCATCCTCTCATTCCAAAGTCACCCCCTTCCCCCATCTCCCTTTTGCTCCATCTGATCCTAATCTTGTGATTATATGAAATGACGAACGAGTATTGTCTCAAGAATAAATGTCGCATGAAAAAGAAAAGAAAAAAAAGAAAAAAACCTAATTATTTTTACGACAACGCTTTCTACAATAAAATATTTCACATTTTATCGACTAAAAATTTTTTTTCTGCTTCTTCTAAAACCTAAACGAATTCATGGATAAACAGATAATCATCATAAATTCTTATAAGAATTAATCCCAACAGCCGTATAAAATGATAAGATTAATAATATAAAATATTGAATTCATATTTAATTAATTTATAAATAAAAATACCATTGTATTCTAATAAATTATAAAGTTTTGTTACAATAAAATGGCAATTATTTGTCAATCAAGCCAATAAATCAAACTTCGAAATATTGGCGATATGTATAAAGTGATTCGCAGAAATATAGATTGGATAAATATTCTATTAGGAAAAACGAATTTCTCTTCTCGGAACCGCCAAGCGATGATTAATAAAGATATAAAATCGGAGAATAAAAGCAGAGATTAATATTTCAGATGCGTAACTCACAGTTGTATATCTATTTCAAAGTTATCAATACGCTACAGAGGATTTCAATTTTATTGAAAACTTCCTATGCATTAGTAACAGCTGATAACCTTATCCCAATCCTATTTATTGCTATCACAATATAACTTTTGATGGAAATCATTGAAATTCTAATTATAAGATATCCAGTACGTTTAATTAAATAAGAAATTAACATTAACAATATGTGATAATTTAGAATTATAATTTTTGAATACAATTAAAAAGAAGAAAAAAGACAAACGTTTTAGAAACGCACTGAAATATGCAGCCATTCGCCCGGTAGTACTTGCGTCACATAATTTAGATTTAGATGATCGATGAATCGCAAGTAATACCGACCCAGATCTTACCACGTGGAGGTTGCTGCATCCGAAGATCCACGGGCTAAGAAAACATATTGATTAGTCAAGTTTAATGAACCTTCAGTCGAGCCGGTCGAAGTCGATTGAAGATGCATCAATCATGACTTTGTTGTCCTAACCTACCCGAGAAAAAAAGCGTGGACTTTTTTTTATTAAATGCCTATTTAAAAAATGATACAAAATTATCTCGACGTAATTGACGTCATTTTTACGTATAATTTGTATAACCTTGGTATATACAAAGTATATGCGTATCTTCTAATAATTACCATGAGGCTACACTTACTATCAATTTATTATATTTTTATATTTGTTATATTAACACAATTGAATTCAATTCGTTAAATTGAATTCAATGTTAAATTTAATTGAACAATTAAATTCACAATAATTAATACATTTCTAATAAGTTTTAATATATTACATTATTGCTGAATTAAAAGTTGGAGATTAATAAAAGTTAATGAAGCTAATCGGAAATATGATGAAAATAGTTCCACGCTTTATGAACTATCTTAATTACTAAACGGCAGACAATCGACCGAATTGCCTTTTTTATCTTAAATTAATCTTAAAAATAAATTAACCTTAAAAGTAGAATTCTTAATAGTACTATTAAGCTAAACATGCAAAAGCATAAAAATCTTAACATGCATCATGCCTTATAATTATATTCAAATAAATTAACATGCAATAGGAATAGGTAATGTTAAAACAATAAGTATCTATCATTATATTATATACATTATTATATACATATATATACATTATCAAAGATAAAACAATATTCACATTTTATATTAATTCTTACTGTGCAACTTTACATTTCATACATACAATCATACATTCTCATCGTTAAATATCTGGAAAATTCAAAATAGTATATTAACAAGAAATCACAAGAACAAGTGGAATAAAATTGCATTAATATGCTAAAATATGCAATTTTGTTCTGTTCCTATAAATATTAATAATAAATAAGCAAATCAAATTTATGTGCCAATTAAGGTCACACATCTGAAATATACATTTTCAATAATTAAATATTTTATTAATAAATATTATTATAGAGATAAATATAAAATTTATTATTACAGTAATAGGAAATGAATTTAATTAAATATAAATTAAACTACGATAGGAGGTTAAATAAATAATTCAATAGTATCAAATTTTTAAAACTTTTTAAATTCAAGAAATCTAATAAATTCTTCAATATATTTCCAATGAAATTATGTTCATCATAGAAAATAACGGTGAAGTCATTATATTTAATTTTCAATATTTCAAAAATTTCCCCTTTTCGGAAATGCATATATGCATATAACAGAATTTAAATAGCAGCCATTTCAGGCGCTTTAATACCCAAAAATCAGTCCTACTTATTTAAAATTAAGCAGACAATCGCACAGAAAAAGATATATATACTCTAATCAGTCTGCCTATAACCTATATTTGAAAAAATCACAAATTTGTACTTTCATTACTTTTACTTCCCTACAAATATATAATATATTAGATATTAGAAATTATTATGGGATATCACGAAAGTGTGAACTGTTAATACACTTAATATTAAATATCGAACATGTTGAAAAGTCTTATGCAAAGACTTTTAAACTGTTTAATACTGATATATCTCGCAATACAGAGTATCAGCAAAATATGGAAAAAGGCGGACATGTTGAAAAATTCTAAAATTTGCTGAAACTTTGTATAATATCCGGAGACGGAAATTTCCACTCTCGAGTGAAAATTATACCTTGCGCGTCTTATTCGGTCCTACCTGCTTAAAATTAAACGGACAATCACACAGAAAAAGATATGCTACCTGCCTGCCTATGACCTATATTTAAAAAATTGCAAAACATTCGTTCCAACACATACACTCCACGATTCTCTCACATACCGCCAGGGTGCAAAAGCCTACACTAGAGAGTATGCCCCGGGGCACCTCCGACACCCTAGCTCATACGCGTATAATTCATAATTAAGGGATACGTACCAATTGCTGTAATCGGCTGTCAAGGCTAATGATTATTAATTGCGTAAATGGTTAAAGCAAACAAAAAAAAAAAAAAAAAAAATACTAGTACATACCGGTATATCTCAACGGTATTAGTAATATATATGAGTATTTGAATATTTCAAGAAAATGTAGTAACTCTACTATGCAAAACGATATTAATAATGATATATTGAATTTATAGGATATGTAATTATTTAAAAGTTATCGCAAAACGATGTACAATCCACCACCTAACACGAGCAAGCACACACAGGTGAAAAGTATATCGTGCGCAAGCACTAACACATTGACAGCCGCCAATAAGGGAGAACTTAAAACTAAACCCATACTAACTCCGTTTCTCATCCATACGAGTACACCTGGGCACATGCATGGGTGAGAAACGCAGAAAGCATGAGGTGGAGGGGAGATAATTAGTTTGTTAGAAGCTGAAAATCCTGATCTAAAAATTGATTAATTTATTTTAGATTCTACGGGCTATGATTTTACAAGTCTCTTTTTTTTTTTTTTTTTTTTTTTTAACAATTACTCTACTCGACTTTTTTCTTTCAAAAACAATGACTCTATTGAGACTTTTCATTCATCAAGAAAATTCATTGAATATTTATTTAAATTTTTCATCAAAAAACCTCGGACGATTTCTTTTAACAAGTGGTTATTTTAATTATAGAGCAAGTATCATGAACATCTACCACTTGTTCTCCAGAATCTATCCGTCGCGATTGTCTTCTTGCTCATTTTTTGATACATTTATATCGATACATCGACGTGATAGACCGCGATTAAATAGATTAATAGTAAGTACGAAACAAGCAATGCATGTAATCTAAACCGTAATACATGTTTTTCTCTTGACGAAATCGGGTAAATGAATGCCCGATTTCATAATTAATATCGCGAAAGAAATAACTAATTTTATGCACTGATAATTAAACGGGTTGAACCGATTAAACAAGAAGACCCTATAGCCTAAGCTAATAAAAACAAACATGGACAATTGAAAGCAAATGGACGATTAAAAATAAATCTTTGTACTCGTGAGTAAATCCAAGAGGGAATTACTCTCGGTCATGCTCGTTAATAATTCATCTAAAAAAAATTACAACCAGTAACTCGTGCCGATTCGGACCATTCGTCCTCGGCATGATTGAGCACTGGAGGGACTTAAAATTTGTTCACTTACTACTTAAGAAGTTCTGCGATGGCTCCAAAACACTCGTCCGCGATTTAGGTCGAAATTGAGGGTGGATGATTTGTAGTTGGTTGAAAATGAGGTAGTAAGTCGACATCGAAGTTGGTCGAGATCCTCTTCAATGATGCACTGATTCTAAAACGCGATAGTTATTTTTTAACGAACGTTCACTGAAGTTAATGCGCGATATTCTACTGTCTTTTATAAATACAATCATGTGCGACTGTGAAAAAACTTCGAGAACAAACACTGATTCTAATGACTGCATTGCACGCAGTCGAGGCAAGAACACACACAAGTTTAAATCGCGAAACACGAACGAACAAACACACTGCTTCTACTTCGCGACTTTTTACTTTTTATTTTAGCGATACAACACTCGATTTATCCATTGCTTCGCGCACGATCGCAATGACGTTCTGAAAATAACAAAAACAAAATTATTACTATCATTGTTGTAATAAAAAAATCATTTAAATTATTGAGGAATTGTTTAATTAAAAAACTTTACTTACTTAAAGTCTTCATTGAGTCTTGCACGATGAGCATCCTGCCCCGTGATGATGATTCTTCTTTCATTTGAACTGAAAAAGAAACAAAAAACAAATTATTACTATCATTGTTATGTTAAAAAATTCATAAATTTATGGAGGAATAAAAAAGAAATTTACCGAAGCCCTTGTCAGTCCTTTGCACGATGAGCATCCTGCCCCAAGATAATGAAGAATGATGATGCTTTAATCCAAGTATGACTCTAATTCGCGAATTTCTATTGAATCTAATTATATTTGATCAGCTTATTTAACTATAAAAAAGTAAATTAAAACTGGTGCGAGCAAACACTGACTCTAAGACCGCTTTGCACACGATCACAAATTATTTCTAAAATCCAAAAAGCTGAAACATACAAAATGATAAACTTTATATACATATGTATATATATATATATATATATATATATATAAATATATATAAAATACAACATTTACAAAGCACATGACCTATGAATCATTTTTGATTTTGCACATTAAAAGGTATAATATATGAAAATATTAATGATATGTAATTAATGTATGAAATAAAATTATTCAAAGCTAAATAAAGTCTTTAGAGATAAATAAAATAATAATTGGACCAATAGACTAAATTATAAAGTATATAAATTTCTATAGTTTTTTGTGATATAATAAACTTTCTACGACATCAAATAAATAGAAATAAAACTAGAATTAAAATATTCTGGAATAAAATAAATTTAAGGAGGAAAATTGTAATCGACGTTCTTTTAATTACGTACGTACGTACATACCGAAAGATTCTATAAGACTAATGCTTGTACTATTGTCCTTGGACGAGCTCGAACGTTCGAATGTTTTCGTCACGCGCTCGATCGGGAACTTTCTTGGAAATTCGCAGATCTACGATTGTGTACTTTACCGAAAGCATTCTCTCTCTCTCTCTCTCTCTCTCTCTCTCTCTCTCTCTCTCTCTCTCTCTCTTTCTCATTCACTCTCGTTCTGTTTTTAAAAAGAAAAAGAGACTTACCTATACACAGGACGACGAGAAAGTATGTGTAGAAAAAGAAAAGCCAAAATATTCCGTCTGTTCAGTCCATAGAATTCTTGGAAACCTGGACAATACAAGATCGATTGGTAAAGAAAAAAATTCATTGTGTGTGTGTACATATATACATATATAAGTAAGGGGATATCCAAGGCATGCACGTACACATATATATATATATATATATATATATATATGAATATGCAATGATATATATGTTTATATATACATATATATATATAGAAACAAAAATCAAATATAACACGAAATACGATCAATGACGATTAATTAATGATAAATTATTATTAAAAGCATCATTAAAAAAGGAAAGAAATGTCGATATCGTAAAAATAAGGGCAGAAAATTCGAAAAAAAGGTATGACGTAATAACTTCCAAAAGGACGCCAAGACGCAGATTTTATTTTCGCGAATATCTTTTAAACGCGACAATGCCCCGACTTGCGAACATTCACCCGTGAAAATCGTGTTTTTCGCAATCGATTGATATATAGAAAGAGGGTGTACGTTAGAAAAAATGTACTAATTACCTGAAATTAATGAGGACGATACGGCTTCCCTGTCTAACTAGTGATCACCGAACACAAAATGGCGTCATATTCACCGGCAAGACGATTAAACAATTCGCGCCGCGCATGCGCAGATACGTTGCTAGTCAATTAATATGTAATTTTTCGATCTAATAATCGAAAATATAAAATTTTTATAAATACGATATAAAATTATACGAATCGTCGGAATAAATTACAAATATATTAGAATCAAATAATCGGAAGAGAAAAGTAAGATACGTAGAGAAATAATGCCAAAAAATACGAAAGAAAGAAAAGACGCTATATATACGGTTACCATTTTTATTTTCATTAATATTTCTTTTTCAGTCCCATTGTCACGATTTACGAATAATACACCATAAAAAGCACACTTTTAAGAATCGATTGATATATCGAAAGAAAATATATCTTAAAAAATAAATTCTAATTACTTGTAATTAAAAGAAGAACGATGCATATTCTGTCACTAGTTGATAACATTGACTTCGGTGGTAAAAAGATTCTCATCCTGCACGTACATTACGTCATTTTGATTAATGTTGTCTGGAATAAATGTAATTTCTCGATCTAATAATCGAAAATATACAATTTTTATAAATACGATATAAGATTATACGAATCATCGAAATACATCATAAATATATTAGAATCATATAATCAAAAGAGAAAAGGAAGATCTATAAATAAATAATGCCAAAAAGTATGAAAAAAAAAAAAGAAAAAACAATATACGATCACCACTTTTATTTTCATTGATATCTCTTTTTCAGTACCGTTGTCACGAATCACGAATAATATATCATAGAAAACACACTTTTAGGAATCGACTGATATATACTTAAAGAGAATCCACGTTAGAAAAATATATTAATTACCTGAAATGAATGAGAACGATATGAAATACGTGTCGAACTGATAACCATTGAATAGAAAATGTCATTACTTCCCTATTAGGAAGACATAAGAATGTAAATACGTAAAAGCGTAATATGTAAATAAATCCACCAATCAGAATCGATCATTTCCCTTTCTCGGTTAAAAGCGGTAAATAAGTCCCCGTTTGAAAAATTTCATAAGGATATAATTATTATCAATTTGTTTATTTATTTCTATTTTCTTAAAATGCATCAAAATAGAGAAATATTATTATAATATATAATACTTGTCTTTTAAACAAGAAAGGATATAAAATATAATATGAATAGAAAATCAGAGAGATCTTTTCATTAGCCTTTCCTCTTAATTTACATAAAAAATAAAATAAAAAGACTAAACTGGCAAATTAATATAAAGTCCAATATTTTTTTCGTTTTCTTCCTTCTGAACGATGTTTAATAAATATATATATATATATATATATATATATATATATATATATATTATCGTAATAAGAAATTAATTTTTGAAAATAAATTTATTTGGGATAGCGCGAACGCAGTCCCAACTATCAAAAATTTTACGCCCGAGATATCCGCATTAGGGATATTCGCAAGGGTCAGCTCAACCGAAGTGCAATGGAAGAGCCTCACCCTGGAGGAACCGCCTTTGTGATCACGGTAACCTCTGCGCCAGGTAAGTATGCTTTTTGCCGTCCCTGCAACATAGATAAAATCGTACCAGTGCCGTATCGCAAGCGGGAAACATCAAACCCCTATGCGTAAACTAGCGACGGTTTCTAGTACTAACAACTAATGTATCACGAGCAAATGATATATATACATACATATATATATATATATACACATATTCACATATGCACATCATACATATGTGATGTAACATAATTATAAAATCCTTTATGAAGTGACTATTATTATTATTATTATTATTATTATTATTAGATTATTTAATTAAACAATAAAGTACATTAGAATATTAAAACAAAAATTGCCAACGATGTTTTTCATTATTATATATATAATGATATATCTATGTGTTCATATGTATGTGTACGTATGTACATCTAAAGAAATTAAATTACATATGAATTAATTATATATGAATATAATAGGCGTAACGTTTCATCGGATTAAGTATGTTCCAAGTGTTACATTTTTAATAATATTTGGAGAAAGAGAACACAAAAGAGAAAGAAAAAGAAAGAAAGAGAGCCAAGCGTAGTAATGTCCATTGATAATTATACGAGTTAATTTCTTTTTGTCGAATAAATAAATGTTATTCCCATGAGTATACGTCCAATTATCATCTAGTAGACAATGAAAATGTGGAATGTCATGGGAGTTTAGAGCAATATTTCCTTGATATATTTGATATAAATGTGTATACTCAGTGAAAAATGTGTATATATATACTTTTTTATCTTATATATACATATATATATTTATATATTTATAAGTATATGTATAGAGGAAAGAAAAAGTTATTAGAAAGGAAAAAGAAAAAGGAAAAGTAAAAGAAAAAAGAAAGAAAGGAAGAAAGAAAGAAAAAGTTACAAACTAACATAGGACAATATTCTAAGAAGCTGGTTTGTAAGGCAGATATTGCAAAAGTTTCAGAGTACTTCATAATCACAAACGATATAATCTTACTTTTCCCTTCCTCCTCTAACCCGTCATGCTGTTATTTCGCAATTCTAATTTCTCATTGTTCAAGAGTAATTTGTTTCATTTTGCAATTTTTTCTATAGTTTTATTTACGAAACAATTAACAATCATTACTCATCAAATAGGATAAATTATATTAAAATTAATTTATATGTAATACGTGTTACGAGATATCTAATATTACGCGAATGTAATATTAGATTGTACTATTATTAAAATGGTAGTTTAGTATATTCCGTGTACTTATAGATTATTTGAATAATTATAAAATAATCAAAAGTATTATTTATTACAGCGTTTATTATAGCTAAGCAAAATGTCCTTGTCAACATAAAGTAAAACGAGGTATGAAAAATGACTTATGAAAGTTCCCTATCATTCCACACATTGGAATCGTTAAATTTTAACGAACTCTAAATGCCATGCTTCGTTACTTCGATCGATCAACGTACATATGTACGTACACGTTGACTAACGATCATTAAGAGAGATAACACGGGAATCGATAATCAAAATGTCGATTAAAGAGTTAAGAGAAAATTCGTTTGTCCTTTGATACTCGCCTATCGTACGAAATAGTTTCATAAATTTTCTACATGCTTTCAAAATCATAATAATAATACTAATAGTAATTTCCTGACGTTGTATGTGTGGTGGAAAAAGTTGCTCGTTATTCTCTACTTTCTTCTCATCCTCGTAATTGCATCGTCTATGTATATGGATATGTATATTCCTAAAAGTTAATTTTATTAATATCACGCGATTTTACTTCCAAAATTTCATTTCAAATATACAATAAAACTTTGAAACTCTTTCGTATATCTGTTACAACAACAAAAATAAAAGTAAAGTTATGAATTATTTAATTGAAATAATTTTATACAATAATTTCCAAGCGAAAATTGTTTCCAAAAATTTCTAATAATTAACAATGAAAAAAGTTAACGTGCCTTGGATGAAAACTTTAATGTTTTCTCACGAGTAATAAAGAGGAAATAATTTCAAAGTATTGCTCACTGTTAACGGAGAAACGATGGAAAAGATTATACGTACATATATATACATTGTCGCGAAATGAAAAAGACAGGTGCTTCCTTTGGAGAGATCTCATTAAGTTGTAACACGAAGTGGCAGGCTTACCAAGGACATCTTCCTAGTCGAAATTACATACGATATTTCATGAAACTAATCTCTCTCCCTTATTCATATATTTAACCAGAGATTCGTCTACTAAAGCCACATCGTTAAACAAACGCATTCTTTCTTCACCATTATTCTCTGAATATTCTTATTCACGAATCTCCTTCTTACTCGTTCAACTAAAAAAAAAAAATATATATATATATATATATATATATATATATATATATCAAAAATTCTCGTCTGTTCGTAATAATATATTAATATAATTTATTCATATTATTTCAAAATCATACTCATGTATTTACTCCGAACAAATTGCTCCAAAGCAATTTGAATTTTGCGTGCCATTGTTGGATAGTTCTGAGTAAATTCGTTGGTAGCTCGTAAAGGATTCGTCGAGGAGAAAATAGAAGGTTGGTGGGAAGAGTTATCTCCCTTGCGTGTGAATGCGAGGTGTAAACGAGAGAGAGAGAGAGAGAGGAAGTGAGTGAGTAGAGGTTGAGGAAGAAGAGGAAGAGAAAGAGAGGGAGAAAGAGAGGGAGAAAGAGAAAGAGAAAGAGACAGTGACAAAGACAAGACAAGTCGAATTGAATTCTTGCTCAACTCGGAACAACCGGATCGTTGGTATCGTTGATTAATCTTGCTTCTGTCAGAACAAGCAGTGTTTGTAATGTACCTCTTCCATATTGCTAACACACAGAAGCATTTCAAAGATTGAAGACAATCTGGCACCGAGGACGCAAACGACGAGGATGACGATGACGACGACGCATACAACAACGACGACGACGGCAATTAATTTACTCTATTCTAACTGTCCCAAGAGGTTTCACAGTTAGTCTATAACGATATTGACATGGTCCAATGGTTTCCGTTTAAAACTGCATTCATTTCTATCTACGCCATCTCGTTCCTCATTGGGGTTTTTCGTTATATTATCTTATCTTCGGTCTAACTCTAATCAAAATAATAATATTTGTGAAATTAATGGAACTATAACAATCGAATGCAAATTTCTTACTAATTATATTCGAATGTTTCCTTTTTAATTGATTATCGATCGTTGTATGACTCAATATAAGAAATTCAATTTACGTGGAATATAATAAAGTGTAGAATCGATTAATTCCACTATATACTTATGATGTATCCAACGATAATTATTAAAATAATCAGTTAAAAGAAAATAATTTACCTTTGATTAAAAATTTTCGATGTAAAAGATATTTGATCGTAGGGTCTCGAATCTGCTATCGCCATCCCTGATTTCAAGTGGCAAGTTTTTTTCTATAAAAGAAATAAATGTAATTAAAAAAAAATATTCTATTTTTGATTTGATTTTATATTCAAATAAAAGAGAATAAGTTTAACGTACATTCCTTTTTTTTTTTTCGAATATTTTTTAAACGTTGAATGGAAAATTTCCCGAATTAGATTCTGAAGAACGAAACAGTCGCAATGATGATCATTGGATTACACGTAAATTAGAATATAACATATGAATACAGATAAATCACCGTCTCTAACAATAGTTCAATCATATTTATAATTGCGAAAAGAGAAAACAATACAAAAATGAGATAATCATTTGTAAATTTGTTAAACTTGTCGAGTACATTGTCCCGCTTGATGAATTGCACGGCAACAACGAACGGCGGGAAGCCGAAACAAAAGACGAGCGCGCACGCATGCGCCCAACGATGTAATACCAACGTTTCATTAATACTTTTCTATAATGAATCATTTTCGACGATAATTAATATCAAAAGTAATAATACGTGTAATATTTCTTTGCTATTGTTAATAATAAGGATAATTAAGAGATGGTATAAAAGTTTATTGTGATAAATTTTCTTTTTCTTATAATATAAATCATCAAAGTGAAAATAGTTCGAGAAAGTATGTAATTGGTATTAATGCGCGAGGAAGACGTTGTTGATTGGCTGATTGAAGACTAACCTTAATATTAACTTCATACGATACGAAAAATATTTAATTGTACAATTTTGGGGAGAAAAAAAAAAGAAAAAAGGACAAGAAAGAAAGAAAAACCAATTATTTTCTACTTTTTATGTACTATTTATAAATAAATATATTAATCAATATGTTAAAGGACAATTAACGAAACTAACAAAATATGAAATAGGTAAGAATATGTTAAATGAACGAACTATTTTTCTCATTGGCTCTAATGGTGCTTGAATAATTTCCTTCTCGCATGCGCAGTTGAATTTAATGAACTTGTTACTGCCACGAAGACGTTATTTCGCGTTTTATGATCCTCTATATAGATATTTATGAAAATTTTCATTTGTCCACGTGATCAATTAAAAACTTAAATATTGCATTTCAGTATACGTGCACGTGTGTGTGTGTCTCTGCTGTGACGAGTATGTGATATCTAACGACAGATCAAATTAAGAGGATATATGAAAAATAAATAGTAAATGTCTCGATGAAAAATTAATATGGCAACGTCAGAAAGTGATGATTTTGAGAGTGCTGACGAGGAATTGGCTCATAATGTAACTTCGAAAACTAACGTAGAAGATACGAGGTGGTCTGGTATGCAATCGGTCGTTGATTCTGAATCGGACGACGATACCGAATGCATTCCACAGTTACCAAGAAAAAATATATTAATTTATGAGAAGCCTAGATTCCGTTCCTTTCGAGGAGAAGTTGCTAGCGATGAGGAAAAGCTTATTACCTTAAAGGATATATCTACTAAAGAGTGTAACGATGAAGAAAGTAAAGTATCTACTGAAAAAATTCAAGAAATTGTTCCCTCGACAGCAACAGCAACAGAAACGACAATAGTCAAAGACAATAAATTAGAAACTTCTACTATTAATCAAGAAAATTCTACCGAAGTTATTTCTAAAAGTATGAGAGCCATTGGTACTAAAGAGGAAAGATTGATTAGAGCTAAAAAATCAAGTGATGGTTCTAGAAAACTTGGTGCTCGAAAGCTAGGAACAAAGATAGAAAAAGAGTCTGAAATTACATCTAGTACGATTGATAATGTAAAAGAAAATATATCTACGAAGAATGTAATCTCTAAAGAATCTATAATGGAGATAGATGTTGCCCCTGATATATCTTCTAATGCAGATCTTTCAGAAGTTGATATGCCTGAAGAACTGAAATCAAATAAAAAATTTAAAGAGATATTTAAACCTCAAGGATGGGAAAAAATTGGTAATAATATAGAATTAGTTGAAGATCTAACGGAACAAAAAATACAACCAGTATTAGATAGATTATCCATAGACGATAAAGATACTGAAAATTCTTTGTGGGCCAATTGGGGTAGTTGGGGCGTAAGTTCCTTGATTAACACCGCTACTGCTGGAGTATCTACTTTGACAACTCATGTTAGTCAAGGATTATCGCTTTTGGAAGAGACAATAAATGTACCGGATAACTCACAGTTACAAATGATACAAGATACTACGCAGGAAGAAGAAGTTATAATTCCTGGTACTATATATTATTATTACATTACTTTTATATCACACGTATTATATTATAAGTTAATAAATTTCTAATGTATATTTGTGTTTATAGAAAAAGAGCTTACAGAAAATGTATCTAGTTTATCGCAAGGATCTTTTGGTTTAAGTAGTTTTCTACTTGGAGTTTCATCCATTACAAAACTAGTTGAATCAACTGGTAGCAAAGTTATGAGCGGTGGTTTGGATACTTTAGAAGCGATAGGTAAAAAGACCATGGAAGTTTTGCAAGAAGGTGATCCTGGTTTAAAAAAAAAGAGAGCATTTTTTATGCCAGAAGAAAATAAGCCAAATTTATCTCAAATACTTAGAGAAGCAAAAGATAAAGCTGAATCTGAAGAAAAAACGATCGAAGAGAAACAATTGGCAAGGAAGATCCATTTTGAATCTTTGTTTGATGATTATCAAGGCCTGGTTCATCTAGAAGCATTAGAAATGTTGTCAAAGCAGTGCAATATAAAGATTCAAGGGTGTCTGATAAATCTTGATGCAGAAGATTTGATTTCTCTGCAAGAAACATTAGAAGAAGTTAAAGAATTATGTGACTTGGATGATGAAGAAAATAAATCAGAAAATAAAAAAGATCTCAAAAGTCGTTTGGCTGATGCTTGCCAGGAATTAGAAATTATTATTACATATGAAAAACTCGAAGATGTAAGTATATATTATTATAATATAAAAATTGTTATTTACTTAGTAAGAATATCTTTTGTAGATTTGGAAAGAAGTTAGATCTAGTTCATTTGTTATCTCTCCCATGTCTCATACAAATCTGGAGATCTTTCAATGTGCTATTTCTACTATAGCAAAGTTTACTGCAGTTAGTATGGAAAGGTTTCATAAAACTGCAGAATTACTTTTAATTAAAGAAAGACGTAGTACCGCAAGTGAAGCAGAAGCACTTGTTCGTCTAACACATATCTTAACAGATGAAATTAGTTTATTAGCTACACATTTCTCCGACGTATTAAAAGAATTTATTAAAATGTCTAACAGTGCAGACGATATTAATGCTAATATAACAACAGTCTTTTTTGAAGTAAGTGTGTACATGTGTATATCTATACATATATATACATATATGTATATATTTATTTATTTATTTATTTATTTATTCACTTATTTATTATAAAATACTTAATTTTATATTATCATTATTAATATTTATTTTTTATTCGTTCAGGCTGAGAATGCAAGTTCGTACATTCAAGATGCTTTTAAATTACTAATTCCAATTTTACAAGTTGGTGCTCTTTAAATGGTAAATGCAGTATTTGTTACTAAATAAAAAATATGTAATAAAAGAGAACTATAAAGTACTCAAAGGATCAATAAATTAATGTAATGATTTTATCAAATAACATGGATCAAAATTATGAATTCATTTGTGAATTCTAAATTTGATCCTTTTTTTTTTTTTTTTCCATCTAATTTTCTAACTTTATAAATTGCATTGTGTTTAACCTATTAATGATTAATAAGTAGTAATGAGTTATTCTTATATATTACATTAAAAAGCAATAAAAATATTTTCATTTTCAGGATGATTATCTTGTGATAAT
This sequence comes from Vespa crabro, assembly GCF_910589235.1. Lineage (NCBI taxonomy): Eukaryota > Metazoa > Arthropoda > Insecta > Hymenoptera > Vespidae > Vespa > Vespa crabro. The sequence continues at coordinate 1,217,932 of NC_060975.1, forward strand.
GATTTGTTTAAATAAATCAATGCAGATTCGTATTTAAGCATTGATTTTTAATTGTAAATATGATATAATGAGAATTTATATAAAATATCTATTTCAATTATTTGATATATCAATCAGCATTAAGGTGATGGTTTATAAATATGTATATTATTTTTTAGATCTTCTTATGCACTTTGTATTCATTATTAACAAAGATAATCATGTATGAAACTCATATTCCAATAATGAAAAAGATATCTGAAAATTTATCTTATATTTAATATTTTTATGAACTATGAAAATAAAAAAGAAAAAATAAAAAAGTAAAATTAATGTTTCCCTCTTTTATTTCCGATCGGTGGTTTCTGCAGTTGGAAACTCGAATTTGATTCAATTGTTGACAAAGGTGCAGTAAGATTTGTCGGCGCGTTGAAGTTCAAGCTTGCTGTTGGTGGTTTGACAGACGAATCTATGGTTGCATTTATAGCAGAAGGGACTGGTGTTGTACTACCCCAAACTGCAACAACATAATTACTAATGAAAATGAATTCATTGAAAGATCATGGTAAACTTAAATGCACGTACATTAGTTGAAGCTGACGGATGTTTTCCATGAATTCATAGAATCATTAATGAGTGTTACACATTATCTGCAGCTTTAATCCATAATTGATATGTAATAGAAATAATCAGCAAAAATTGCTAATGTAACTACTACAATTTTTTCCTAGACTTGAATAATTCCTGAATGACATAAACTACATCTTACCCATAGTTGCACTTACGCTAAAGATTCTGCTAGCTAAAAGATACTAGCAGAAATATTATCTTTACATACAAATTTTACCACCACTTCTTGAATAATGCAAGTATTATTATATCAACTTCGATGATAAAGCAGGAGCACTCAAAGCATACATAAAATACACAGCCATTCCTTAAGAAGCAAAAGACAAAACTTTTCATTTCTTTCATTTAGTTAATATATATATATATACCCAAATATAATATTTTATATTTGACAAACACAAGTTTGCTCCCAAAATATTAAATAGAAAAGCTCCATAATTTTTCCCATAGTTTATAACACAAAAAAGAAAGTAAAATTCAATACCTCAATAACTAAAATACAGCCTCTACTTTTCCCCTGCAAACGCAAAATTAAAATCAAATAATAAAAATAATATGTAGAAACAAACAAAAAAAATATATATATATATGTATCATATATAAATAAGACAAATCACAGAGCAGATTCATGTCTTTTATACATTACTTCTACAGTACTTAATAAGGACGTTAAATGTTAGTAATTTCTACCTTACACTAGATCCACGCAAGACCTGAAGGTAGGACATGTTTATGGGAAAGTTGTAACAACGAGAACACACGTTGTCTTGGGAGTTTGTCTTTAGCGTGAAATTAAATTAGTATTGCAATATATTATAAATCAATCATTTAATTAGTTACCTAGAGGATTTCGCGCGTCATAACTGGTTGCTTGAGTAGAATTCAATGCTGTTGAAGATAGGAAACTTCTATTGCCTATTAAAATTAAATCATTAAAATTTCTAATATAATACGTATTTCTTATTATAGAAATGACATTCTAACCTGGACTAAAAGGTGTTGGCCCACTAGTAATTCTCCCTATAGTATTTCGCAATGATTTTTCATTTGTTTTAACATCATCAAAAACATTTGTATTATCTTTTAACACGTATTTTCTAAAATTTAAATATTGTTCCTTTTGTTGTTGTACTTTTGAATGTACACCTTGTAATTTTCCAGCAACAGCAACTAAAGACTCATGAAGTTTACTCATAGCCATAGTTAATTCTACAAAGTAATTGTATGATTTTTATCTTGTATTATAATCAATGTTATTTTTAAACTATTAATAAATATTATTATACCTTGCGGAGTTAAGGTCTTTGGTGTCATCATAGTTTGTATATGTTTTTCTGTTGTTTCAATTTGAGATCTAAATAACATTAAGTCGTGTTCAAAATTTTCAGTTAATTCCATGAAAAATAAAAGCGGCGCATTATTTTCATATTGCAAGCCAGGTGGTGTGTCGTTTGTTCTCTGAGCTATTTCCGCATTTTGTAATGCCTTTGCCGTATCTTGTTTTAACTTATCGGCAAAAGCACGATCTCGTTGAACGGATCCCGCTAATGTAGTTAAAATTTCCATTAATGATGCAGTATCCTCTGCACAACGGTTTAATGGTCTTGCAGAACCCCTTGCTATATCAGAAGATAAAACCTTCTGGGTTTTTACAAATTCTCTGATTAAAATAGAAAAATTTAAGGTTATACATATTTCCCTATAATAATATAATCAATCAGATAATTCATTTCTAATTACTTGAATTTATCTATGGTTTGCATCAGTTCATTTGGTAATAAATTTTCCTTTGCAGCTGTTGGACTATTGCTTCCTTGGGAAAGACCTTTATTATTAACAGAAACATCTAATCCACCTAATCCTCTACTTGTGGTCGAGGTTGTAGTCGTAGTGGTTGTTAATTTTGTACCAGCTAAACCACCACTACTAATAGAACCAAACAAGGATGCTGTAAATATTATTCGCCAATAAAGTACAGTTATTTTTTGTTTAATTATTATGCCCTAATTTATTATGCAATATTACGTGTACTGGTAGGATTCCCAAACATTAAACCTCCCGTTGCAGGTGTGGTATTTAAAGGTCCCTTTAATGTTGTATTTTGAGCAGGTGTTCCAAAATTACGCCCTGTAAATAAAGGGGCAGAAGTGGTTGGAGTTGAAAATAGATTAGGTGCTGCCGTTGTTGTAGCTGTTCCAGTTCCTAACAAAGTGGTAGCTGGTTGACTAGGTGCAGAAGTTGCTGGTGTTGCCCCAAAACCAAAGTTTAGGCCAGTAGTAGTAGCTGGAGTTGATGCTCCAAATGTTAACCCGGTTGCTGGAGTCGTTGAAGTAAAGGACGTGCTATTTAAGCCAACATCATCACCGATATAAATTGTAATATCATTAATTTATATGATAATACATAAGAATTTCAATGTAAAAAAAGGTTATAATATTAAGAGGTTAATTAAATCATATACCTCTGAGTTCCTAATCCAAAACCTGAACTGCTCGACGTTATAGTAGGCGTTCCAAATGTAAACGAAGACATTTTAAAATATTAAACTTACATATAATGTATAAATAATTAATCTTTCTTATAAATCTATAATATAAAACACTTTGTCACTTTGAGTAGTTTGAATTCTTTGAAAACATGTGTGCTTTCATTAATCTACAGTATTGCCCTCTACAGGAAATTCATAGAAATAAAATTTTAAATGTTACTACACACTAAATACGTATTATCAGCGATTTTAAAGAAAGGATTAATTATAATAAATTATTTGTATATATGGAAACAATACGATTACAATAATTTCAAAATAATATGATTATTATCTATATTTTTGCTTGTTATTCGCGAAAGTTTGCAAAGAGCCAATCAGCTTTTTTCTTTTGCGCAATAATACAATTTTATCAAGGAACTATTTTCAATTCGAGAATCAGTTGAGTCGTTTAATACGTACGGAAAACATACAGGTGAATGATTTTAATTTTTTCTTCTCCCGATTGTAAAAGGTATAAAAAGATTATCCCACATAATATTTCTATATAATAAATAAATGCATAATACTAGTCTCAATGAAGTATAAAAAAAGTAAAATAAACGTAACAACGATTACAGAAGCGAACGATCATCAGATCTTTTGGCGGTTTGTCCTGGACGCCATTATTACGCAGTTAGATACAACAAATTATAAAGCAGTTACAAGTTAATGTTTTCATCATAATTAGAGGTAATTAAAATAATCTAATATACCTATCTACCTTTCTTCGACATTATATACAATGATTTGAAAGAGAAAAAAACGATTTATAATAATTATAATTAGTTAGATACATATATATACATATATATGTACATGTATGTACACAATTTTATATATATATATATATATATAGTATACCGTTAAGAGTTGATTAAACGTAAGGGAGACATACGATAATATAAAAAAATATAGATAATATTTCGATTTATTATTAAACGTGCCTACGTGATACAAATCAGGGGACAACACAATTTCATATTATCATCTTTAAATGTATTAAATATGTTTTTTTTTTCTTTTCCTTTTTTTTTTTTTTTCTTTCTTGCGTGTACGTGACAAAGTTCTAATTAATTATACAGCTTATCTATAGGAAATGGGGTTATTTCAACGAAGTTTACCAGATCGGTACATAGTAGACTATCACAAAGTTGATTGCTGGTTCGATTTCGTACGTGGCGTTGAGTTCGTACGTGGGCGTTTCTAAAATGATCACAGTCGTGTGTTGAACAAGACTAAAAGAGCTCTCTCTTTCTCTCTCTCTCTCTCTCTCTTTCTTTTTATTTCTTTCTATTCCTCTTTTCTTTATTCTTTTCGAAAAGAATTTCGCCAGATTATATCCGATGGATTTTTTTTTTTTTTTTTTTTTTTTTTGACTTATACATTATTGTAACATTCCGGGCTCTCTGACCACTAATAAAATCGTTTCCAACTTGTTTATATTATACAATCTACAGTACAAACCATTATAAATCACTTTCATTCAACACGTCTCGCACATAACTCTTTCTCTTTCCTTTCTCTCTTTCATTATGCTTTTTCATTTCTTTCTTTTTTTTCTTTCCTTTATCGTACCCCAAGAAATAAAAGCGTATAATACGATCCCGTTTGAAAGAAACAAAAAGCAGGAAAGATTTTTACGCAGTTTTAGAAGACACCCGGTATAATGTTTACGCTGTAAAACATTTTTACAGAGTAAAATGAGTCGCTCCGGTGATCACGAAATATGATTGATACGACAATATTATTCTCTCTATCATACAAATACAATGAGACAGCGTGTGCGCGAATTTTATGTATGTATTAATATTAATGTATGTTATATGTTTATGCATGTCCTGTTTTTTTTTTTTTTTTTATGTACTTGTGTCCTTTTTTTATGGGGTTCATTTCTCTCTCTCTCTCTCTCTCTCTCTCTCTCTCATATATATTAAAGAATATATTATTCCTAGGTACTTTTGCGATGCCGTGCGATTATTCTAAATATTCAATTGGATGTAAAGATATCAACAATGCCGTGCTAATATTAATACCAACGATATAGGCTTATAATATTTTTACGTTTAAGTTTCGATTTTTTTCCAACAAATTATTTTCCTTCTCTCTCTCTCTCTCTCTCTCTCTCTCATTCTCTCTTTCTCTTTCCCTCCCCCCTCTATCTATCTCTAACTTTCCTTTCGATTGACGAATAATAACGATGCAGTATTGTTTTTTTTTTTTCTTAATTATCACTGCATATTGAAAATAATTTTGAAAAAGGAGATTTATAGAAATAATTTTAATTCGCACGTCACCGTCGTATGTAGACGATATATATATAAATTTTTCATATATATACACCACGTATATATACAGCGTATATATATCGACGTCTGTAATATATATATCACTGCGTGCTCTCTGCATTTTATACGTTATTGAACGTCGTCGTAAAACTGCAAATAAAAATAACGGGGTTTAATTAAAGCGCATACAAATAAACATTCGTACGCATACATATGTACGTGTGTGCGAAAACGCAAGCTGTATAAATATTAACTTTTTTTTTGCTTCTTTATATCGAATTTTCATCTCCTCTCGTTTCCTTCTTTCGCTTCGCGAAATAGAATAAATACCTTTTCTTTTTTCTTTTCGTAATTTTTTTTTTTGTTTTTGTTTTCTTCTTTTAGTTCTTTTTTCTTCTTTTTTTTTTTTTTTTTATATTTTCTTCGACGTATAATTACATACAGAATTTGTTCTTTCCTAAAATGTTTAAATCCGTTCGAACGTTAAGATAATTTGTCGAGGATTATATCCAGCAAATGCACGCGTTCTTTTAATTATTCATTTATTTATTTATTTAATTTCTTTTCTTTTTCTGCCTTTCACGCCCACCTCTTTTTTATATTTATTTATTTTTTTTTTATCCCTCTCTCTCTCTCTCTCTCTCACTTTTTTCTCTTAATATTATTTACGAATCTTAATAAATTACGTCTGCCAAAGAATGTTTTTTTTTTTTTCATTTTTTGTTGTTTTTTAATATTTTCGAGAAAAACGAACAACGTCGACTTTTCTTCTCTGTCAGTTGGATCGTTATTATTATTATTATTATTATTATTATTATTATTATTATTATTATTATTATTGTTATTATTAATATTATTATTATTATTATTATTATTTTATTATTCATTTTTTTGTTGTTGTAATGAATTATCGAGAATCTACGTACAATATCGTCGCTCGATACTATATGCAATATGTAAAATATATAGTATATCTTTTCTTCATTTTCTTTCGCTCGTTAGAAAAAGAAAAATCGTCATTAGAAAATATTATACCATGACAGATTGGTGGGTGCGATTGTAATATTAAAAATCGCTCTCATTTTATTTGTTTATTACTTTCTCCCCCTTTTGTTTTTTTTTCTTTTTTTTTTTTTTCTTTTTTTATGAATCTTCCGCCCTCTTCTTCCTCCTCATTATTCTCAGTAACATCATCTTCAATCGCGATTTAATTCATGGCACTAAAGGTCAGCTTTTACAATAGCGAAACGAAAGAATCAGATCTATTATCGTATTTTTGTTACTTTGTTTAAAAATCGTATTATCTGTTACTGGATTAAAGTTTCATACTTCTGCTCCTCTCTATGTGTAATATGTGTGTCTGTGTTTGCATGCTCTTATGTATATATTTTGTGTGTATATGCAATAAAACAGCTGTACACTTCGGTGGAACGAGCCTATGATTATTTCTTTTTTTGTTTTTGCAACTTTAACTTTTTAATTTAAAACGTCTAGCTCCAATTATAATATTGTTTATTATTTATTCATATTATGTTAATAATTAAATGTCTTTTGATAATTCATATACATATACATACATATATATATGTATGTATGTATTTTACATGAATCAATTATGAAAGTAGATTAAAGCATATACTTTTTTAAAAATTTTCTTCATTATAATTTAGATCTATATAATCGAATTATTGAATTTTTATAAATTCATATTCGCTCTCTTTTAGGCCACTCTTATAATATATGCTTTAATTATCTACTATTACCTTTGCACTCAATTTATTCATTTTTTTCTTGCTTCTTTTTATCACACACGTTTTTTAGAAATTAGAATTGCAGTGTTCTTTATAATTTAATAATAAATCGTGCGATATATATGGTGTTAGAGAGAGAGATCACGTGTTAAAAACAAAGATTTTCATGAATATATAAAGAAAAAAAAAAAAAAATAAATAATAAAATAATAAAAAGAAATTTTGGTCGTTGTCAACTCCATTTTTACATATAATTAACACTCCAACTCTAAGGCCAATTATAATATCGTATGGTATATTCCATTGAATTTTTTTCACATTCACAAATAATTAAATAATCATTAATTGTTAGGCCAGTTTAGGATCCATTTGATTCACACCTTTGAGATCATTAATTCAGATAAAACATTTCTCCTTGTTTTTTTTTTTTTTTTTTTTTTTTTTTTTCCCCCTATAAACATCGGCCAAAATAGTATGTATTTATATGACAATTGGAGTATACACGTGTGTAAACGAGCCTATAATTAATTAATTTTATTTAGCACCGGAATTCTACCGAAGTATACAACAAAGACATTTATTTATTAAACTATTTTTTGTAATTCGAGCTCATCATTCTTTTCGCTACATACACTCTAATAATCTGGGTACTTGGAAAAGACTTGGCAATTAGAAATAATTCTAAGATGTTCGACATTTTTCCAAATCGCTTATTAACATTCATTATTATCATCATCATCATCATCATCATCATATTTTATCTTGAAATGTATTCCTCGTTCGCGGTAAAAAAAAAAAGTTTAAGCGAATTTCTGCATAGCAAGTTAGCATTTTGTACTATTTTTTTTCTTTTCTTTTTTAATTATTTTTATTTAATTTCTTTTCTTTTTGTTTTTTTTTTTTTTTGTTTTTATATTTTTCCTTCTATTTTTTTTTCTTTTTTTAATTTTTCGGAAGAACTGCTGCCTGTTTTTCGTCGAAGATCCCTCGTTTAGACACATTCTTTCGGAACTAAATCGTCGTCGTCGTCGTCGTCGACGTTTGATCACAGCGATTACTATATTGTCACATTCACTAAGTTAGAGAGAGCTTTTGACAATTTTTCTACATTCGAAGTACGTACATACATACATACATACATACATAAATGCACAGATGCATACATACGTACATACATTTATACATATGTATATATGTATGTAGAAAAAAAAACGTTCTTTATTTCAATTGATCTATTATTTATCTATCATCGGTCGTCTATCGAAAAAGACAAAGAATTTGATAATGGCAGTTTGACCAATCGAAACCATAAAACGCACTCGAGTTTACCATAGAAAAATCTCGCCATTTTTATCGCCTGTACAGAGTCAACAACAACAATAACAACAATAACAACGACGACGACGACGCAATCAAAATAATTAAAAAAATAAAAAATAAAAAAAAAATAAAAAAGAAAAGAAAGAAACTACGTATTCGGACTTTTCAATAAATATTTCTCCTTAGACACGTTACATGAAATTATTATTATAACGTTTGAATATTATCGAAAACGATTCTTACATTTATTCTTCCCATCTCATACTTTTACAGAAAATTCATGGTGTTCTATTTATTTATTTATTTATTTATTTATTTATTTTCCCATTGTTTTTCCTTCTTCTTTTCCTTTCTTTTACTCTTTTCTTCTCTTTGCTTTTTTATGTGTGTATGTTTGCGTGCGTTTGCATACGTGAACCTCGGTGAAAATACGTATCAATTTGACGATGTATCTCAACAACAATTCTTAAGAAGCTAATATAATCGATTGATAGTAATCGAACATAGAGGAGAATATTATTCGCATATCGTTATTGCAATTAATTTTTATCCGCGATACAAAAGGCAATGTCATCTTAAAATTTTAATGATTCTCTATTGGAAAAAGAGAGAAGCCTCTACGAGGATGGAAACTTCAACTTGTCGAAGATCACAAAATGCTTTTTTTTCTTCGGTAAATACATACGTATATATCTATGTATGTTTGCATGTATGAATGTATGTATGTATATATATATATATATATATATATATATATATGTATATATATATATATATATATATATATAGATATATGTACGTATGTGTATTGTGTATACATACAAAGCAAAACATATTTTCAATTTATGATCAACGAAAAATAATTCATTAAGTGTGCTCTAATTCTTGGTTTGTTCGTTCTCTTTTCTGTCCCATCTTTTTCTTTCTGTTGTGAATTACAGCGGCACTGTTGATTCTTTAAAGAAAAAAGAAAAGAAAGAAAGAAAGAAAAAGAGAAGTAAAATAAAATAAAAAAAAAAAAAAAAAAAAAAGGAGAAAAGAGAAAACCACATGAATAGGGATTGCTGATTCACGCGCAAATTAGCTTAAATTCGGCTTGTGTCTATGTGTGTGTTTGTGTATTTATGCATGTACATACGCGAATATATGTGTGAAATCACTAAAGAGACATACATACATATAAACACAGTCGTAAAATTCATAGGACTTTACAAAATTAAAATGATCGTCTGGATTATAATGATACGCAAGAATTTCATTTGTTTATTATTGACCTAAATAAATCGTAAAAATTTGATATAATAAAATAAATAAAATAATAAAAGTAAGATAGAGAGAGAGAGAGAGAGAGAGAGAGAGAGCGAGTGAGTTTTGTGTGTATGAGATAGAGACAGAGATAGGCAGAGAGAAATAGAGAGAGAGAGAGCGAGAGGGAAAAAAACAAAACACAAAATAAATAAAATAGAATAAAATAAAATAAAATAAAATAAAATAAAATAAAATAAAATAATATGAAAGAGAAACACATTTCTATATAAATTGCATAAAATGGCAGTGAACGCGTTAATAATGTATATAATATCGTTAAGACTTCTGAAATGGGTCTTTGGTTCTGTAGCAATGTGCTACGTCAACTTTCAAAAAGAAGCACTGCATCCACTTGCGAGATGGAAGCAAAATAATTCTGGACAAGGAAACGACACGCTATAATAATTAACATCATTTGAAAAACACTTCCTTCGGAGGTTCATCTCCTTGGTACATTTGTACATGTCAAATGAGCCTCGATCATCATCATCATCATCATCATCATCATCATCAATATCATCATTATCATCATCAATATCATCATTATCATCATCATCATCAATATCATCAGCATCATCATCATCATCGTCATCGTCATCTCATCATCATCAGTATTATCAGTATCATCATCACGCTTATGTAATGTAAGAGCGTTGTCAGCGATAGGATGCACGAAGCAAAAAGTGAAAATGAGAAACCGTAAAATTATATTTATATGATGTTCCATTAAGCAAATTTAAGCAATTCCAAAAAAAAAAAAAAAAAAAAAAACAAAAAAAAAATAATTAAATAAATAAAAAAAAAAAGAAAGAAACAAGCAATGTTTTATCGTATCGTGCTCTCGCAAATTCCTTAATGACTCCTAGAGATATCGCAATTTACATTATATTATTTTATATTTTCATTTAGGTTTTGTCATTTCTTATGAATGATGCTTAAATGTTAAGTTGAGAAAATAATTCTTCTTTTTTTCTTCTTCTTCATCTTCTTCATCTTTTTATTCTTTTTCTTCTAATTCTTCTTTCTCTTTCATATTTTTTTTTTTTCGTTTTTTCTTTTCATATATATATAAAACAAGCAAAGTGTGTATGTGTATGTCGTTACACAAGCCGTTTCGTTGATACAAATGCACACCATCACTTTCGGAAGTTTTCGGAAACGAAACAATAGAAGAGAATAATAATTAATTGATAAACGTGCAAACATTGTTATCTATTTCATATATTATTTAGAAGATAATTAATTCCTCATTTTTTCGAAATAACATATCAAGAATGTGTGTGATATATCGTGAAACGTTAAGATATATAAGTTATTATACTTAAACAAGAGACATCCCCTTTTCATTCAAACAGTTTTTCATTTTAAATGCACGTCCAGTTTATTATCTCTTTGTACCTCTGGCAGTAATCGGAAAGATAGCGTGCATCGATTTCAACGCAACAACCTATATATTAAAACTTGTCTCTTCACATATATATTTTTCATTTCCTTAAGTCTTTTTTAATTTTTTTTTTTTTTTATTGTTTTTTTTTTATTTTTTTTATTTTTTTTTATTGTTTTTTTCTTTTTTATTATTATTTTTCATTTTATCTTTTACTTTTATTTTACGGATCAATGGTTCCAGCAGAGATATCTAATGATAGATATTTTCTTTTTTGTCCTTTTTTTTTTACTTGTTTTTTCATTTGTTTATGTTCTTTTAAAGTATGTGCTTTCTCGTTAGAACGCGAATCGAGAGAATCATAAAAGAATGTAAAGAAGAAAATATTACAAATTTTTAACCTCCGAGAACCATCATATTATTAATCTCTCTTTCTTTCTCTTTTTCCCTTTTTAATTTTATTTGTATTTTTTTTTCCTTTTTCTTTTTAACTTTTTTTTTTTTTTAAATTATTGTATCCTGTTCTTTGCGCTGAGCGTATTGCAACTCTAAGAATTTTCGTGAAATATCGTCGATTAGAAAGCACAAAAAGTATCATTTTTAATTACTTTGGGATGATGTACTATGCATTGCAATCTTCCTACGTTGTTTCGCTTTCTTTTCTTTTTTCTCTTCGTTTGTTTTTTTTTTTTTTTTTTTTTCTTTACGCTGTTTTCAATCGAAATCTTTCAACTTTTTGCTATTATAATAAAAGTTTTTCGAGCAATATGGGCACTTTTTACTGTTTTTTCTTTTTTCTTTTTTGTTTTCTTTTTTTTTCTTAAACGTCGCCCCTGTGTGTTCAACGAAAGTCAGTCGTAACACGTAAATTTTCACGTGATTAAACGAGGACTGTGTAAACCTTCGACCTGAGTATCTATTTGAGGATGATGTTGGGTATCGGGTGGTCCCCAATCGTGCAAATTTCCACTGTTCGCTAATCGGTGAGTGAGTCGATGTGCTATTGAAAAACCTCCACTACCTTCCAATTGCGTTAGGACTATGATAACTTGTCTGGAAAAATAAATATCGTAAGGATTCCAATTTTATAATAATATAACGAGTAAAGTGTACCTGTGAAGTGGGGGAACACTATCGGCAGTTCTGAGCTGTCCTCTTGTGGACACAACGTTATAGCTTTCATGGCAGTCACATTTTACGTGTATCCATTTATTAACATGACGATTTTCTACCATTACCACCAAACCAGCCCATCCTTTGGTTAAATAATACGCCGTCATACCTTCTCTTCCCTAAAAAAAAAAAAGAAAAACAAGAAAAAGAAAAAACAAAAGAAAAAAAAAATATTTCTCTTACTTTCGATCAATGTTATAAAATTGAAATCGATAATAAATCAACAAAGTTTCTTTTTTACCTCGTGTCGCTGTCCTTTCGCTAAAGTTAAACTTATAATCGCATCGGCCAATACGAATGCAGGAGGAGAAATTTGTTCTACCAAAAGTCTCTTAGAGCTATGTATTGCGAGAACATACTCCGGATAACTGGATGTATCCTCCATACCGGTATGCCAATGATTAAATGCCAAACATACGACTATATACAAGTCCCTTTCTAACATTTTGTGACATCCAACGAATCCTCGTACCTGCCGCTTACTATGCTCTACCAATCTCCCCACTTCTGGTGCCGCTGGTGATCGCGTGCGAAATACAACCACACATAGATCTAACTGAGAACGTTGTGACTTTTCAGAATTCCTACGTATTTTTCAAACAAACAAATTCTTAAGGTCTTACTTTTACTCGACCGTCAAGTTAATAGAAAAATGCATACCTTTGACCCTCTTGGAATAATGTGAATTCAGTCTCAGTTGGTTCTAATACTGTTAACAATACGCACGATAAATGCCTGAGAGATGATAAAGGCGGTAGCGTACCACGTAATCTAACTTCGCTCCAACCAACTCTAGTTTTGCATATATCTATGCAATCGAAATATTTTAAAACGTCGTCAAAGGAAATCCAAAACACACCGTCCGAAGCACCGTGTGGCATTAACATTTCTCGCAATTGCGGAGTCCATATAGGACTGTCGTCTGACCAATCTCCTTTCCAGCTGTAATGACCCCAGGGGTTTCGTAATCTTAACAAACGTATTCCCTAAAAAGAGATATTTCATTGTAGTTCGATCGTATCGTCGAATGTTATTACAATGTTTCGTTATAACTTACCTGAACGTCACGTACATCAAGTACGGAATAAGCGTGCCTGAAACAATTGTTTAAGTTATAAAAATTCGTAGAATGTATTTTATTGAGCGTTGTTGGGATTTATTAAGTTTGAAGTCTACCTTGGCCTTAAACCTTTTCTTTGATACTCTTCTTCGTCGACTTTCATATTACCACCGCCACAGCTAGCACCCATCAAAAACATAGCTTGTCTCGATGACAAAAGTTGTGCCCAAATTAGATCCTTATCAAGTTCATCTTCACTTGGTAATGCCGAAGGTTGCAAAGGTACACTTTCGCATGGTGCACCGGTTAACGTAGCCAAACCTTCTATAGCTCTGCCCGATACTAAAGCTTCGTAACAACCATGAATTTTAGCAACGGCCTTTTCGATTAACGGTACCCAAAGTTGTTTTCTTTTTGCCTGTGAATATACTAAGTGACCTCTTTTGTCACAAGGCAAGAGATCATCGACCAATACCGTTGTCCATTTTCCATCTTTACAAAGTCTAACTTGATAAGCCCCTTCAGGACACGTTTCTCTCATCACGAGAACCCTTCTTACGAGTTCGTCGCTTTCCGCCAATACGGCCAAAGCTGAAAGTAACCAGCAATTTCCTAAGACTCCTTGCGAAATATCTGAGGGCAACGGTGTTCTAAAAACGGCCCATGGCAGTTTAGAGTCGACGCTCGAGTCAACATTAATTTGATGAGGTCTTCTCCATTGAACTACGTGATTATCTTTCGTATCCGCGGGATTATAGTACAAAGATTTTGGAGCTGGTGGAAATGAATCGTCGACAAAGGGCTCGTTCGTCTTGAAAAGAAAAAAGAAAAAAAAAAAAAAAGAAAAGAAAAGAAAATGTGAAATGTACTTCAGTCGATTATTATAAAATGAAAACTTAGTATCGTGCGGTTTTAATTTAGTTCAACATTGTATTACCTCTTTACAATAACGTACTATACGCTCCCATTTTTCTAATGCTTCTCTTTCCTCCAATTGTCTTAAATTTTCCATTACCACACTTTCCTGACGTTGCATCGTAAGTGTACTAGTACCAGCTTCGATAAGTCTTGGTCTATCCCCCGATGCTTCGGATAAGGTCTTCGAGCTTTGGCACATCTCGCAAGTTCTGTTTGTACTCTTATTTTCATAAGTACACAACTTACATTGCCACTGTAAAGAGCAAAGAAAAAAAAAAAAAAAAAAGTCTATATGAGATTATCACAGGGAGAAAGAGCATAAATAGAAAAAAAGTTCTTACTTGAGTATGACTTGGATCTTTAGATCGTGAATGTCTTTTGTCAGCTATCGAAGAACCGTTTCTTCGTACGGAATTTCTATATTTTTGGGCAACAACTTTTGAATTTGCTGGGTGACAAAGTCTTGGACTTGGACTTCTTTGTCCTTGAATTCTATTGTCCTTGGGCACTTCTAAAAAGTCTGCTAACGTTTTACAGGCATTACAAGTTTGTGCTGACAGCGGATTCCTTAATGTACACGAGGGGCATACCCAACTCTCCCCTTTTCTTAATGTAGCATCCTCTAAGTGCATTATGCTTTTAAGTTTGGAGCCACCACATGCTTCGCACGTAGTTCGCGAAACAGCATTAAGTAATGTACACTTCTTACAAGTCCAAACCGGAGAAGGAGGAGGATCCAATTGATCGTCCAAATCAGACTCTGCCGTAGCCAAGGTAGCCGATTTTGGTGGGATATATCTGACACTGTCTCGTGACACTATAATGGGAGACTGCACTCGCATAGGACAACTAGCTCCATCCTTCGTCACAGTTATTAAACTAGGTTGTGTGAGAGAAGGTGGTGATCTAGGGGAACCACAAATATCGCAAGCCACAGACCACAGAGGATTGTAGGCATAAGAACACTTTTGACACGTCCACATACGTTTTAAAGGACTCACACTGGCTACATCACTAACAGGGCTGGTAGCTTCGCTATGTGCCTTGGTGGCTAGTAAACCTAATTTGCTGCTTTGCTTCTTTGGCAATGGTGGTGGAACATCAGGCTCGCTGATACCTATATATGAATACTTTGGTTTTGAGGTGAAACCAATGGAATGTGGAGGTACCGCTGGTGGTTCTTCGTCGTTTAGACTCCTACGATTTATTGTCTTCCTTTGAGTCACATTTGTAATAGAATTGACATCAGAGAAAGATCGTCTATAAGACAATGGACCTGCCGAGGACAGTGCACGTGTTTCCCAAGCAGGAACACTGATAACAACACCACTGCATGGTGCTGGGCTTCTAGGTGCTTCGCACGCTTCACATTGCTCCAATCCCGGTGCATTATCGAGCGTACAATTATCGCAACTCCACAAGGCATCATCCTGATGGGCTTCAGACACTACTAAGCTGGTGGGTCTTTGAATGACGAGTTCAGAGAGCTTTTGTACGACGGAGCCATTAGATAAAGAACGACTCACTTTGGATTTAACTCTTTCATACATAGAAGGACTGTGACGCTTAGGAGAACGTTGAGAAGTTTCCGCATTATCTGAGTAGGGAAGCGACGTTGGATCCATTGTTTCGAGCGTAGGTAATGTCCACTCCTCGCGAACGTTTCTTCCTCTTTCACTGCGACTTATACTTGTCAATTGTGCCATACCTATCCAATCAAAATAATGATCATAATCTAAATATCTTATGTCGTATACGTAACATCATAAAAACATAAATTCTTTAATACAAATTACCTTTGTTATAAACTCTTTTGGCATTAGATGGAGTATATGTTATACTATAACCAGCATTCAAATTTTTGGTCAGATGTCCAAATACTGCATTTTTTAACAACTCTACTTTAGGTTCTTGTTTGGCTTTACATTGATTAAGTTTCTTCCCCTTCCTCGCTCCTATCTGTCTTTCATCGAGCTGGGCTATAGAAAAACTGGCATCGCAGGCTGCACAAACCAATGTGGAGCTACAACTATTATCCAATAAACAACGAATGCAGGTCCACCGTGTCACTAAGGAAGGTACAGAAGTGGATCGTTTAAGTGGCTCTCTGTCAGAGATACTCCCACACCACGAACCATAACGTGGTCTCTTCTTAAGAACATTGGTTACAGATGAATTCTTATCAACGCTAGAAAACAAATACAAGGAAAATATCTATTAACATTAACAAATAATAGAGAAACGTTTATTAAGAGATCTATGGAAAAAAAAGAAGGAAAAAAAAAAAAAAACAAACAACATAACATGTCGTCGAAATGACATGACAATGAATACAATGTAAATGCCAAGATAAACATAACAAAAATAATGTGTGTCATAGGTACAATGAATTATGTTATTCCTATGACAAAGGAAATAATTGATATTTCTCTTAGGAAGATACTTCTAATATCACAAAGAAAGAAAGAACATACACGTCTTACTATATACATATAATTTCATTTTGAAACGCTTGGCACCTTTTCGCATGGATCATAACAAGGATATGATTCTCGTTCTTGTACTTTCTGCTAGAAAAACATAAACTGGACACTGCAATGTGCAACGATCGAAGGTAGGATCTTCGATCGAGTTAATGGAGATATACCGTACAAAGGGATAACAGCAAGGAAAGGATATGTGGAAGAAGAGAGAAGAGGAGAATAGTGGTGGGTGAGAGGACGAGATCTCCTCACCGTTGAAAAAACTGTAGTGCGAGGGATTTGGTGGGCTCGCGAGTAGTGGTAATCGTATCCTCGTGGACGTCAACCTGTGGATGATTTTCAGTGGTATTGTTATCGAGCCTATGAATGTTGAGTCTCGGTGGTGGCGTCGGCGGTAATGATCCCGACGACGATGACGACGACGGCGACGTCGCAGACGATGATGATGATGGTGACGACGACGACGACGACGACGACGACGACGATGACGATGACGACGACGACGAAGAAGAAGCACCTTCCTCTTCGTCGAGTTCTTCTCCACCCTCCTCCCCCACCTCCTCCTCCTCCTCCTCCGCGTCTTTCCCCTCTTTCTTACGACGTAACTGTCTCATCCGGCGCGGAGGAGGTTCCCCGCGCTTTGTGCTCAACTCTTGGCTGAGTCTGTTCGCCCTCTCGTCATCGCTCCTGATTCGTGCCAGGCCGCACCTGGCGCATCTGGCGCTCTCCGTTGGATTTATCAGAGCGCACTCCGAGCAATGCCATTGCAACACCGATGCGATCGAGCCCATTCTCCACGCGTAGTCATGGCTCCTTCGGTCACAGGATCACCGACTCTCTTGGCAGTCACGATCCCCCCTTTCTTTTCTCTTTCCTTCCTCCCTCCCTCCCTCCCTCCCTCTCTCTCTCTCTCTCTATCTATCTTTTCTTCCACCCTTTCTATCCTTCTCGCTCTCTCTCTCTCTCTCTCTCACTCTTTCTTTCTCTCCCTTCTTTATATAAAGAACCCCCTTTGAAAAGAACACCACAACCAGTGCCAAAAAACACCTATTCCTCTCTCGAAAACGAATTAGGATCAGCAATACCGAGAGACGAGGAACCGAGCGAACGTCGCCCTCGGCCACGGCGGTAGCTCGTCGTTCTTTGTCATATGTTTCTGGCCGGCCATCTTGTTCGTTCCCTCTCTTTCTCTCTCTTTCTCCTTCTCTTTCCTTCTCTCTCTCTCTCTCTCTCTCTTCCTCTTCCGCGCGCACAGAAATCACAACACACGCGTCTCTTTTTCTCTCTCTCTCTCTCTCTCTCTTCTTTTTCTTTTTTGTTTTCTTCCACTCGATCCCTCCCTCCCTCACTCACTCTCTCTCCCTCTCTCTATTTCCCATAAGATATTTCATTTTCGTTTTCGTCATTTTCCTTCCCATTTTGTTTGTCTTCTCCTCCTCCTCCTCCTTCTTCTTCTTCTTCTTCTTCTTCTTCTTCTTCTTCTCCTCCTTTTCCTTCTTTTTCTTCTTCACCAGCAACGTTCGATCAACGTCCGAACACTCCTCCTCGTCCTTCTCCTCTCCTCCTCTTCCTCCTTTCTATTTCTCCTTATCACAGGACACTGAAAATGACAATGACGCTCCTCGTTACTAGCACGCACTTTGTTTATGCTTCGACGAGCGCCCCACCGACTAAATAGATCAATCGTTTGGAAAAGTTGATAGATAGAGGGAGAGAGAGAGAGAGAGAGACGTAGTAACACAGAACACGTCGAGTCTACTTCACTTTACTTCCCTGCGTGTTGATCGTCGTTCTCTATACGTATTGCAACTTGCAACGCAGGGACGTAACATTAATGGCGCACGCTAGGGACTATTGTACGTTACGATAAAAAAAAGAAAAGAAAAAAAAAAAAAGAAACAAAAACAAAAAAAAATGATCCAAACAAAGTGGAAAAAAGAAAAGAAAAAGAAAGAAAAGGGTTTTACTTTTAAAGATATTCTCGAATAGAGGAGAAACAATAGTATCTTTTTTTTCAAATAAATAACGAAATAAATAAATGTCACCTTAGATATCGATCTATTAATCGTAACGTTATGTAACACGAGAGAAGATAATAAAAAATACAGCTACGAGTATTATCGAAGCAATATTAATTTATCATTATATATATTAATTATGGAGAAAAGAAAGAGTCAAAGAAAATGTCGTTTACGTTGTTATCAATCGCTCGACAATATACGCTACTGTATTACGTTGCATAGGAATAGTAGTGACATCTACTAGTTAAGAATTGGAATAAACTGACGTTTGTAAGATAGTCGGTACGCACCTCACATCACCAAGTCCCTGTGGCGCAGAGGATAGCGCGTTGGACTTCTAATCCAAAGGTCGTGGGTTCGATCCCCACCAGGGATGTGTCGCGGCGGTTGGGTTTGCAACACAACGGAACAAACAACAACCAACCATCCGCCAATTTTTTTTTATACTTCGCGTTTCTATTTTATACATGATGCTCGCGATCGAATCCACGCGTTTGCATAAAAAATTAATTGATTAAATTTATATATTAAAAAAAAAAGAAAAAAAATATAATGAAAAAAAAAAAAAAAAAAAAAACAATAACAAATCGTAATGTCCACGAAGTTGATCTAAAAATTGATAAACGTTTCACTTTGACATTTGTTTTTCCAAGTTGAAATAATTCGCCGTTTGATTACACCAACGAATGATTTATAGATCGAACGTGTTCAACGTTGCAATAGAAATTCGTTTACGTTTTCATTTGATCGTTTCGTTTTAGTTAACCGATTGTTAGAAGAACGCATCTGTCTCCTTTTGGACACGCGAATTGCTCCGAGCTCGCAAAATGTATTTAGAGAAACGTCTCTTTCTTCGCTTCTTACTCGGAATTCTACGAGCTTCTCTTTGCCCCTCTTTAAAATCATTTTCGTTTTGTTGGGCTTTCAGCTTAAAACGAGAATAATACTTGAAAGGGAAGAACCCGAAGAAAGAAACGAGCTGCATCATGCGCCTCATTCTTCTTCTTCTTCTTCTTTATTTTTTTTTCTAATATTCCCCTTCTAATATTCTAATTATTTTATATATATATATATATATATATATATATATATATATATATAAAAGAAAAGAAAAAATAAACATATGAAACTCGCTATCGATGATTTGATCCTCCCCCCTCCGCATAGAAAAGAGAAAAAAAAAGTAAATAAAGAATAATAATAATAATAAACGACGAATAAATTCCTACAAGTTTAATACAGGGTGAGTCAAGATTTAATAATCAATTCTTAAGTTATCCCTTCATTGAGATTATTCAAACTAATTTTTACCTTTCTTTTCTTTTACTATCAGATTGTAAAACTAAAAGCATAGATACTTTTGGTTCATCCTATGTAAAACTATTATTATTGTCGCGTTCAACGTATTGAGATAATTTTTTTTTTGTTTTTTTTTTTTTTTTTTCATCTCTTTTTTTATTCAAGTAAATTACGTGACTGATTGAGAGACTCTTACTCGCTCTTTGGACGACAGCCAGTGCGAGATTTGCTTGCCCAGACAGTTAGACGCCTCCGATACGATTTCACCTCGTAATCATAGAACGCACATCGTAGTAAAATGTAAATAATATTTCATTTCTTTTTGTACCTTTCTTTTTTTTTTCCTTTTTCATTTCTCACATTCCCTTCTCTATTTCTCTCTCTCTCTCTCTCTTTCTCTCTTTTCTTTTTTTTCTTTCTTTTTTTTTTCACATTGACAAATCCTTTTACAATAAAAGACGATCTAATCGTAAAGAAGAAACTTATTATAAATCAGAATGATCGAGGTTAACCTTGACTGACCGAGTTTTCCTTCTTTTTTTTCTTATTTTCTCTCTCTATTTTTGTTTTTTTTTTCTTTTTTATTTTTTTATGTTTCTTATTAGTTATGAACGAATTCATTGTCTCTCGTGTACGAAAGAACGTAAATAAAGATGATAAATAAAGATGAAGTGGAAATGAATGGAGATAGGTTTTTCTTTCTCTCTCTCTCTCTCTCTCTCTCTCTCTCTCTCTCTCTCTTTTCCTATTTTTTTCTTTTTTTTTTCTTTTCGTTAGCCTTCACGACAGAAACGTCACCAACATTGGCACTAGTCGGAACAAGAGAACCGATCTAAGATTAAACGGGCATACGATTTTATTTCAATCGAGTTACGAGAATGATTTTAAAAGACAACCTTGTATCATTCTAACGCTTTATCAACGTTTGCTCAAACCTAACGAACTTGATGGGACTCAATCTAATGAACTTAATCCCTATCTGATTCTTTTGATTTACGAAGGTGTCCTCCAATTTCATACCATTCCTCCTATCATCATCCTCTTGTTTACAGCGTTTATACGTGGAAAATTTTTAATGCCTCACACGTGGCAACGTACTATATTTTTCCTCGAAATGGACCAAAGCCAACAATACGCGATATTACGCTTTGTAAATTTGTAATAGAATGTAACAGGAAAAATATTTTAAATCTTTCCGCGAAATCAAATTTCACGTTGTGATTTCTATTTCTTTTCTCTCTTTCTCTCTTTCTTTCTCTTTAACAAGTTCGTAGTATCAATACGTGGGAGGAAGGAGTGCGAAGGGATGTGATGATGGAGGGGAAAAGCCAATAATTATTTCTTAAAATAAGTCCTGTTCGACGTGAGTCAATAACAAAAAAAAAAAAAAAAAAGAAAAAAAGAAGAAAAGAAAGAAAAATAAAAAGACCTACAGGCACGCACACATATTGAAATAAGCGCGTCGTTACATTGAGTAAGTTCAAGCCTTGAAACGTGACTTAATCCTCTCCTATGTGAGTAGAATCCAAATTTCAATAACTTGTAGCAGCTAGCTCGTTCGAAAGTATCTACATTCTCCACGACTTAATTAACTTCGTCACCGATGCTACGAGAAAGTAATTATGAATATTCTTATGTTACCGCGAGATAGAAAGAGAGAGTGAGAGAGAGAGAGAGAGAGAATTTTTTGTTCTTTTTTTTTCTTTTTTTTTTTAATTATGCGCATAATACCAAGGAGCATATATTACTTTGGGTATTATGTAAATTTTTCAAGCTTTCCCATACTCATATTTTCCTATATATAGGTATATATATATATATATATATATAATATGTATATTCGTATGTATATGGATAGATAATACAAAAAAAAGACTATCTATCAGAAAATTTCGAATGAGCATTACAAGTTAGCCAAAAATAGTATTTACGAATTATACTCGTCGAAAATGAACAGGAAAGCGTTATGAAGAAATAAACTTTCTCTCTCTCTCTCTCTCTCTCTCTCTCTCTCTCTCTCTATCTCTTTCTTTTTCTTAGTCGTGACCTTTAAGCATTCACATTTGAAAAAAATATGTTCGTCTGCATGAAAATATAGCATACATAAATACGTATGTATATATTATTCATGCATATATACGTACATATAAACATGCCTTTAACGCGTGAGGTAAACACGTCGTCGTGTCTTTTTGAAAATAAAAAGAACAGAAATGAAAAAAAAAAAAAAAGAAAAAAAAATTGTCTGGCTATCGTAAAATTGTTTACGATGTTCTTATTATCTACGATAAGAAGTTATTTATGTCGGATATGTAATAAAATACAAGTATATAATATATATATATTATTATTATTATTATTTTTAATATCATTTCTTTTTTAATTAATGTCAATGTAACATATTTTTTATTGAATTAATTAAACAAAAAAATAATATTATATAATTACAACGTTTCGTCAACTAACTCCGATACGTCATTTATATCGAATATCGTTTTGTTTTGTTTCTTTTTTCTTCGCATTTTATTTTTTTTTCTTTCTCTTTTTTTTCATTCCTTTCGTCAAACGAATTGAATAATATCTAATAAAATCGGACAAGTCCAATTATTATCCTTTAATTGATTTAATTGGATATCGTTTTTATTAATGATATGAATTTTTCGGTCATGCCGAAAGCGTAGCGTAAAGCGATAAACGACGTAAACAAGGCATAGGTTACATTGGAACACGATCGTAGGGTAGAAAAAGTGAGAGAGTGCGATGGAAGGAGGATAGGAGGACGTTAGAGGGAGATGGGAGGAGAGGGATAGTAGGTTATCGAACTGGACCTCTCGATGAGAGAGAGAGAGACGTATGATACATGCAGACACTTTTCTACGATTCGTCTTTATTTTTTTTATCCCTTCTAATTATAATTATATGTAAATCGATATCCCCGTCCCCATCCGTTTGTACGCGGGTCAATGGCATCCTGTAGAAAATCCGATTAGCGCAATAAAACCATGCCCGAGAATAACTTGTCCGTTTATCTTTGATTTTTATCCTCATTATTTTTTACTATCAAAGAAATAAGAAAGGAAAGATAATGATAAAAAAAGAAAAAGAAAAAACGAGATACATATGTACTTACTGTTATTTTTCTTCTTATCGATCATCGTGAAGAAAGTAAGTAAGTAATTAAGTAAGTAAGTAAGAGGGAAAAGGAAAACGTCATTTAGCACGAGGCTTATCAACGCGATCAACAATACATTATCGTCATTTTAAAATGACTCATAGGCTTGCAAAATAATTTATTTTTAGTATTAAGTTAGCTCATCTTTTGATTCAATGACTTTTCGAAGGAGAAAAGAAAAAGGGAAATAATTATATGCATAGATACATAGATATATGTATATATAGACATACACACTTGTATATATGTATTTGCATATGTATACGTACACGTGTATGCTCTTTTCTAATGTCTGCCTGGATCATTTGCATAATGATAACGAGCAATGTGTATATATATATATATATATATATATGCAAGACCTATATGCGTCTATCTTTATCTTCTCTTTCCCTTTCTCTCTCTCTCTCTCTCTCTCTCTCTCTCTCTGTCTCTCTCGCATGTCCTTTCTTTTTCTTTCTTTGAAATCTTTCCTTCTCGCTTAATCCCACGTAATTTCAACACGATTCGATCCACCAGTTTGCCACCCACCCGAGACGTCAACATCAAGCTGCTAACATACTCTCAGCACGCGGAAACGAGTTCTGCGTTCTTGTCTCTTGGTATATACATGTATATATGTATATATGTATTTATATACCTACCGCAGCGCGCGAGAGCTTAGATTCTTATCTCTCCTTCGAATCAGATGTTTCCAACGTGGCAATGGAAACTTTTGCTTGCTAAGAAAATGTTAAGAATATGTATGTAAGCATAGAATTTTCTTCGATCGATCGATCGATCAATAGATCGTTGAATCTATTATGACATATATATATATATATATATATATATATATATATATATATATATCTAATTCATTCTGTAGGCATCGTTCCCTATTAAGAGACTTATCGAAATATATTGTCATTAATAATCAATGAACGTCACTCTCGTACGGTTTTGACTCTGTACCGTTTAAGGTGCGTCTCTCTCTCTCTCTCTCTCTCTCTCTCTCTGTTTCTTTTACCCACGCAAAGAATATGTGGGTGCAAGAAGTAGTTAATTAAATAACCTTTATCCTTAATAGGTAATCACAATCGTCCTCTCGATTCGTACATGCACAGGACGTCTCATTTTAATCGATCCTTTTATATCTTTTTATTACTCTACCACTACATATATACATATATATATATATATATTTATTTATTTATTTATCGAAAGAAATAAATCAATTCTATTTGTTTCGAAAACCGATTATAAATCGATAAGCAATCACGGATTAATTGAAAAATCAATCACGTATATGTATATATAGATGCATATGTATGCAAGTGAAACATTGTTAGCGTAGGACTTGACGATAAAGAAACTTCTAACCGGTTTAGAGCTAGTCGCTTTCGATCTATCGGTAGGTATGACGAAACAACAAGTTGCTTCCAGATGAGACGGGATAAAATCGAATAAGCGAATCCGTTCGTCCGTCTCTCTTCTCTTCTCTTCTCTTCTCCTGATCACCCTTCTTCCTATTACGTTTAAACGATGACCCACTCCTGGTAGCTCTTCGTTTATATCCGCTTGACTCACGCAAACCAGCATCCCTCGAATCAATTATTTTATTATCCATTACGGTAATCCCAAAACGAGTCGTCGTTTATTTACCAATTTCATTAAATCTAAAATGTATGGCTCAGGATCGTTCTAGATCATCGATAAAATTCAATAATAATTTTTAATTAATCTTTTGATAATTAATTAAATACAGGCTTGATCGGGGGAGGTAGTGGATAGTGGAAGTGGAGGAGGGATCAAAAGTTTATCAATCATTTTAAATATCAATTATGTTAAAATTATTGTTAATGCTATAATCGTTAATGTGCTAGGCTCGTTGTTTTGTGATTGGTTGGGACAAAGCAAAAAAAAAAAAAAAAAGAAAAAGAAAAAGAAAAAGAAAAAAGAAAATGAATTAAAAGAGTCTCTCGAGAAAGTGTTTGAAAAGCATCGATTATTGATTTTGAAAAATCATATCTAAAAGAAAAGAAACAAACTATTCTTTCCACCGTTTGTTCAACTTATTATAGAAAATTTTTCGCAAGTCAAATAAAATCTAAAAATCTGAAACACGTAATTATAATCGATACGAATTATTTCTGTTTTTTTCTTTTCCTTTCCTCTCTCTCTCTCTCTCTCTCTCTTTTCGTTGTAATTCAGATAAAATATTTTCTTTGATAAAATCGTATATGTAGTTATGTTAGGTATGTATCTTCGTGCGTTCGAATATTTGGAATTTAATTATTGTCTCTCTGATCACGCGTTTAACGATGGCTTCTGTTGTTTCTGCACACAACATTTATTCCGTGCATACATATGTATGCACATACACGTACACAGACATACTCCCACAGATCTTATGTAACGATTACTCCAAGTAATATCAGAATTTTCCGTGTAGTAAATTATCGGTACGAGCTTGTACGAAGAGATACCTATCTCGTCAGTGACAATTATTTGTTTTATTATCTTAATCTTTCTTTCGCTATTTTTTTTCTGTCTGTTTCTCTCTCTCTCTCTCTCTCTCTCTCTCTCTCTCTCTCTCTCTCTTTCTCTCTCTCTCTTTCTCTCTCCCCTATAAAAAAAATAACGTGTGCATTATAATAATTGTTAGTATTACGACGTTATATTCGATCCATGTAAAAGGATCTCCGTCTTTTTCTTCTTTCATTGTCTGCTCTCCTTTCCTTTGCAAAGAACTTTCCTTTCGCTTGGCCTTTTCCGTTCTTATAAGTTGTAGGTAGTAGTTACTACTACGAAACAACCACACGTGAATTATCCATTCGGTCGAACGTGCCGACATTAAAAGAGCAAACGATTCACGTTTATTTATCATTGATTTCTAGTAACTTGTTACCGACGACATTATCGTGAATATTTTTTCTCCCCTTCTCTTTGGATTTTCTTTTTTGGTTTTTTTTTTTTTTTTTTTTTTTTTTTTTTTGATGGCACGCGTGGAGAAAAAAAAAGGAAGTAAGGAAGTAAGAAAAAATAAGAAAATCGAGGAAAGTCGTATTATTCTTGAGAAAAAAAAATATTGTAGGAAAAATAAAAATAAAAATAAAAATACGAGGAAACAGTGGTCGAACTGAAAGTTCCCAGAGACTCGTAATTTTACAATCTGAGAAAGAAAGAAAGATTAAAACAAATTAGCCTGTGTAAAAGTTTCTCGGAAAGAGATTAAATTGATCGTTTTTTTTTCTTTTTCTTCTTTTTCTTTTCTTTTTTTTTTTTTTTTTTTTTTTTTAAATCAATTATTGCCACCTCGAGACAATCTTGGTATTCTAAACAAAATCGAAGAATATATCTTAGAAGATCTTTTTTTTTGTTTTCGAGCAAAACACTTGCTTTATCATTAATTCTCTTTACGTAGAAATTGTTATCTCTTAATGAACTTCATTTAGAAAATATACATTCGAATTTGCTTTTTTTAGCAATTTTAGCAATCAATATTTGCTTATATCCCACTCAACCATCTTGGGGTTTTTTTTTTTAATTTCTTATTATTTTATCTCGCGAAACTGATTCGATCGAGTTATTTTATCGTGTAGAAAAGAGACAAAAAAAAGTTGTTTTCACAGAACACTTGAGAATACATTTAAAACGCATACACGTAATTAAGTGCGTGCACATATATATGTATATATATATACATATAGAAAATGCATATATATATATATATATATATATATATATATATGTTCGTCGATGACATGTCTCTGATTAAATGATTTCCCATTGAGAGTTTTTCATTCGTTATCCAATGGTATAATCTTTCGAGTGTTACCGTGTGACACGTAATCGATCGATACTCATACCTATGACATCATTATTTATACGATTAGATTGTTTATGATATATATGTGTATATATATATATATATATATATATTATTTTTTAACTATTTAACATTCTTCTAATACCAACTACGTGTATATGAAAGAAAAAAATGAAAAAGTTTAAAGAAAGAAAAACAAAAAGAGAAAAACCGAGGACGAATACGTTGCGTTCTTTCGTTATTTTACATAAAAAAAAAAAAAAAAAAAAGAAAAAGAAAAAAAAATTGACAAGAAAAATTGTAAATAAATATGGACGATAAAGTACGTCATAATGTTAGAACAAAATATGTATGTTCGATGTTTGGTGTAACGTTTAGCGTGTTTGCTTGTTGAATCCAACATCGTAGGTTCAAATCTCCTCCTCCCATTTTCTTTATAAAAGATATTTTTATTTCAGAAATAGTCTCTTGATACGTCGTCGTTTTCTCTTAATCTGTCCTTTATTTCTCTTCTCCTAATTCTCTCTCTCTCTCTCTCTCTCTCTTTGTGTTATAACAAATTTTGTTGTTTGTTGTGCGTTATCTGCTCTGTGAGAATTTTTATAAAAAAGTTTCTCTGTCTTTTCTTCTCTTTCCTTTCCCTATATAAGTCACTAATGTGTTGTCTGTGCGCGAGATATTGTTAATAACGCACAGTCGTCAAGAGTGACTAATATTAAATGATATTTTATTATCAGACCGAAATCCAAAGCCAGTATTCTTTGCCTTTTCAATGGTACGAGTATTGGATACCTCGGTCACAAATATATTTTTATATTTATTAACATATATAATATTTTTCTTTTCTTTTTTTTCCTTCTTCTTTTTTCTTTCTCTTGTCTCGCTTGAATTTATTTGCTTGAATTTATCAGAGTAGAAAATAAGTAATTAATAATGATGAATAATAATTAAAAAAAAAAAAAAGAAAAAGAAAAAGAAAAACAGAAAAAAACTAATAAAACAAGGAAAAGACAAATAAAAATGAAAAAAAAAAAAATAGAAAGAAAACGACTACGAGAAGATTTCTTCTTATCGAAGAGAAAAATAAATAAATAAATAATTAAAAGAGGAAGTGTAAAAGGGAAAGAAAAATAAATAAACGAAGAAGAAAGAGAACAAAACGAGAGAAGATCTCTGTGACGAGCGATTATTGATAAGAAACTCGTCTAAAAAAAAAGAATACGTCATTTTAATTTGTTCTCATTCGTACATATAAGGAAGAATGATTAAGCAACGAACAATAATCAACGCACTCATTGTAAAGCCTGATATCGTTGATACCGTAATAATGCGTCAATAAATAAAAACGTATCTCGTTTTAATGTAGTAATTTTTTTTGGTCGACATGAATATAATCTTGAGAAGACAAGAAGAAAAAAAAAAGAATGAATAAATAGAACAAAAAAAAAAAGAAAACAAATACGAAAGTTGATTTATAAGTTTCTCTCGAGAGACAAACAAAAGAGAAAGAGAGAGAGAAAAGTAACATTTATAATTTGTTAATAGACGTATAAATGAATATACACACACACATATATATATATATATATATATATATATATATATATATATGTAAATAATTAATTAATCGAAGAAACAAATAAGAAGGAAAAAAGGAAAAAACAATTCCAATTATTTTAATAAGCGTACAAAAAGAAAAAAGAATAGCTATTATTATGTTAGTTCGGTTCTGCGAAAAGATGTTCATAGAAAAACATGTGCACTTTGTGTTATGCACTAATCCACTTGATTTGATAATCGATGCGAGTCGTACGAGCGCGTATCACCATTATCATCGTCGTCATCATCATCATCAATGTCGTCATTAAAGAACCCGGTCGTGTGACTAAGCAACCATTGTTACGTATATACATTTACGTATATATATATATATCCTGTATATACCTAGAAATCTGTCTTTTACAATCTGCTCCAAAAATAAAAGTTATATCTTACGTTAGCTCGGGAGCTGCTCACCAAAATATAAACCTATGAAAGATTTATTTATAGATGAACTATTCATTGTCGATCAGCTGTTTCGAAAATCCATCTATCTATCTATCTATTTAATTTATTTTAAGGAAGCTCTTACGATTCTCATGAATGAATTCAAGGTTTTTTTTTTTTAATTGATACACCACACGCACGAATGCGCACACACGCAGATATATTTGCGATTAAAAATTCATTTCGCCAATCGTTTTTATAATTTTCTTTTTCTCTTTTCTTTTCTTTTTTTTTTTTTTTTCTTTTCCTTGGTTCTATTTTTTCCTTTTTTCCCCTATGAATTTTCGTATATCCACGTTCTCACAGGTGTAACATGAACGATCGAAACGACGAAACTCGACGGAGCTTTGCAAAAGGATCCACGTCATCGTTTTACGGTTCTCTGCTCGCGGTGAAAGTGTCGAGCTCGCTACGAAACGGAGCAGAAACTCGTCGTTTAAATGTTCGTTCGTGTTATTCGCGAACGTACTATGGCTCAACTCTCGAAATATAAATATATATATATATATATATATATATATATATATATATATATACATACACATTTATCTATCTACCTACCAACCTACCTATATAAATATTTTCATTATCGCATAATTCCTACAAAATGGGAATAAAGAGAGAGATTTATGTATTATCGATATCGCGAATGGTATTAAATACTATTATATAGCGAATGAATGTACGTACATATATATATATATATATATATATAAAATAGAAAAGTACGCTTTATAGGTTTCAACATTTTCTTAAAATTATCTCCATCTCGTTGTGTATATGTCTGTGTGTGTGGTACGTTTCGAATATACTTTGAAATTCTTACTAATCATTTTGTTGACTCCATCTAAATGCTCTAATGAACGTCACGCTTCTTTCGTTTCGTTTGTGCGAATGACCAAGAACGACTAACGTGCCTCGTTCGTATAATCAGGACTCTTCGTCGTCAAATTTCAAATGACTCTTTCGTACTCTCCTTCCCCTTCTCCTCTTTCTTTTTCTTCTTGTAATTTGTTAGTTAACCTATTACGGAACACAGAATGAAAACACACGGATATACATATACATATATACATATACAAACACGTCTCGTTCTATTATGAATTGTATACATACATATCTATAACCTTACTATTATCGACTACGATTTCCTTACGTCCTATTATTTGCTCGTATCAATCGACGAACTTCTCTGTATCAACTGTAAACACATATATCGTTAACATACAATATGTCCTGATATTCTGACATACGTTGTTTGTAATAGTAGAGAAAGAGAGAAAGAGAAAAAGAGAGAGAGAGAGAGAGAGAGAGAGAGAGAGAGAGAGACGTAATGCAACACCGGAATCACGTGTTTAAAACGAGCACGAGTCTAATGTGTGTTAGAGTTAAACTTCTAAAGCCACGATCAAAGCGAGAATTCGTTTCATGTGAATTGTTGAAAAGTATATGAGAGAAAAATTTTCAAGAGTATTTAAATAATTCGTTTGTAAATACGACAATTCATTATTTCATTTATATACACGAAATGAATTAATTTTATATTTTATATTAATGTATATACATACATATATAAATATCTATGTACGTGTATGATCGCAATGAGATGAATCCAGTGATCGTGTAAACGATCCAAGTCGTTCAATTATATTTTTTCTCCTATCGAGGAATTTATCGATAGATCAATACAAATTAAGGAAATCATATTTCTTTCTTTTTTTTCTTCTTCTTTTTTTTTTATATAACGAAATGACTCATTAGAACTCTCTTTTGCAATCAAATATTATTTCTAATTGAATATCAATCAATGTTTAAGAATGCAGGTGTTCCTTTGTAACGTTATGTAAATGTCTTTATGCAACTACATATGCATTTAAATATTTATATATATATATATATATATATATATATATATATATTTATATACATATTTATATACATATACGTGGAGTTATCGTTTAATCAAAACGTATGTTCGTCAGACAAGCTGGCAGACCGATATTACAATGCGCCTTCTCTCCATTTAGAGGGCATTTAAATCATTGCTTCAATTAAGCTAATATAACAGAAGGAAAGACCCCCTACGAGGTTCATCGATATGCATGCGCATATCACGCGATTCGTTTAGTAGTATATAGAAGAAATTCTTTAGCTTCATGACGAAACGAATAAATTGAAAGAGAATCTTTACCGTAATAACGTTCAAACGTTTCAAACGATATAATGATTATTTATATATATATATATATATATATATATATGATATGTACGTTTAATACTTGATATTGTTATGTGATTGTATGTAACGAATGTGCCAAAGTAATTGAATTTCACGACATCGAAAGAGATTAGATTAGATTAGATGTTTTATATATTGCTTTATCTAGATCAAAAGACTTTCTACAATTTGTCTTCCTTTTATATATTTTTTCTCTTTTAATTTGCAAATATTAAGAAGAATTTTATTTCGTTTATTTCCTTTGTCTATTTCATTTTCTTCTTTCACTTGCATTCTATAGAAAAGAAAAAAAGTGACAATAAGAAAAAAAATTATGATAAATGATAAACCTGGCAAGATTTACACATGTTAGTACTTATTTATATACGTATGTACGTACATACGTTAGTTCGTTCGTTCGTTCGTTCGTTCGTTCGTTCTTACTATCGTTCTAAAAAACGAAGCAACGTGTTCGTTATCGCTTATTACAAAGTGCGTAAATATCTTCAGCGAGCAAAGTCGAAGAAAGTTATTATCTTTAATGTTAGTTTAACTTAATAAATGTCTCAGTATAAGATGACTTTTCAATTCATCTATCATCAATATTTATTTGGTTTGTATGAAATTCATACGAATATATATATATATATATATATATATATATATATATATATATATATATATATATATATAATAATTATTTCTCAAATCGAGAAGTTATATGACCTCGAGATTTTAGTCGGTCAATTTTATTCAAAAAGAAAAGAAAAAATAAATAAAATTGATTGGAAAGACATTGAATATACATATGTAGGAAGAATCAAAAGGAGGTTTCGTTATTTCTAAAGATCGAAAAATTCCTTTTCCTGACGTCAAAATTCCGATCTAATAAATAACAAATCTAATCAATCGTTTTTTCATTCGACTTATCGAAAGATTTAACCCATTAGATTGATACAAAAATGATATTATCTTTCATTACCAGATTTCACAAATAAAATATAGATTAATTTTATAATCTATTATGTATGTAATATCGTACGATCGTTTTGCAATATCGATTTACATTTTCTACCGGTCGTATAAATTGTTGGAAATTTCAAATAAAGATAAAATAATACAATAAAAAAAAAAAAAAAAAAAAAAAATCAAAGAAAAATTAAGATAGATATTATAAAGCGAATCGAAATTATTGACACAAATTTACGATGCGCCAAATAAGTGAATGATTATTATATTGTGTATATATGTATTTATGTACACGAATAATACCTACACGTATATTTTTTGATTTGATCTTGTTGCGTATCGAGCTTTACGAGGACGAATAAAAAGTCGTCAATTCAAGCAGAGTAAAATTCCAACACGCAAAAGTGTTTGACGTATTCGCCGTTTCTACCATTAGATTTTCTTGTATTACTTTATCCTTTTTTTTTCTTTTTCTTTTTTTCTTTTTTTCTTTTTTCCCTTTTTTCTTTTTCGTTGCTCGCTGCAACTCTTCGAAAATTGTGCCGCAAAGAGAAGTATCCGATAATTTAACACCATTGAGAAATGGTTTCTCTTAGTTGACACGTTCAATTGATTGATCTGCTGATTTAACGAAATTCTAATTAGCATTGGGTTGCGATGAAGGAAAGAAAAAAAAGAAGAAATATTCTAGTGTTAGATAAGATATGATGATAAAATGCGGCGCCTTTCGGGTATACGAATAAAACGCTGATATCGAATAACGTTTATTTATATAAAAATATACTCATCCCTTCTATATATATATATATATTTTTACTATAAAATATTTTTCTTCAGTCTAATTCCTCGATTACCATTTCGATCAAACGTTATCGATGTTATTCGGATCGAGTCGTTCATCATTTTTCGAAAACAAGTCCAAGGTGCAAAAAGCTTGAAAAAGGTACATTATATATTACGAGTATATAAAGTTATATATGTGTATATATATATATATATATATATACATATATCAAGAGAGTATCTCGTTAATATGGTGCCGAGCTTTAGGGGAGAAAACAGAACCTCGTACTATTTATTATAAAAATAAGAAGAAAATAACAATATTACATAAATGTAGGTCGTTAAATTGTTTACTTTCGAATATCTTCAAGAGAGAATGCAGATAAAATTATTCCGTAATGATAATTAAATTTTGTTAAAGAAATTTTACATCGAGAATCGTAACGATAATTTTTACAATTTTTGCAAAACATATTTTTAATGATATAAATAAAAATGGCTTATTATTACTGTTAAATAATATTGTTGAATTATATTTGGATCAATTATTATAAAACAAATAACTTATTATTTTCAATTAAAAGGAATAATATCTAAGATAGATAAGGGAAACACGTACATTGTTATTGAATCGATCGATCACGCGAAACCATCGTATCACTTAACGCTGTTATTTTCGAACTCGATATTTTATTCCCAACGGAGATTAGGCGTGTTGCGATCGATTTGGCTTTTCGCCGATGCATGCACGTTCACATCGTCATCGAAGATCACCGAGAGATTTAATCGCTTCGCTTGGCTTGGCTACGACGACACAGGCTGAATACATAAATATGTATGTATTCGTTTGAGTTGGGTTGGCTTGGGGCTGAAGCGAGGGGGTCAGGAGACCACTAGTTCACGTTGTCATGACGACCCGAAGGGTCCCTATTCTTCCTCTCTTGCATTCCTAAGAGGAGCTTTCGCGAGGAGAACGCCCTTCAAAAAGTCGTCTTTCGATCATTTCTAGATCCTCCAACTCTATTTTTTTCATCAACTCTTTCAAAATTATTTCGAATATTTTAACACATTAATTTACATTAATATTCATTTTTTTTTAACGTTAAATCTTCTCGAAATAACAAATTACATAAGATTATATCTTGAAATAATTATACATATATATATATATATATATATATTGTATGTATACAGGGTATGTATTTATGTATGTATTTTAAATTGCAAATAAAGATCGAATGAAAAAAGTAAAGCGATCGATAATACATGGAACTTTCGCACGAAGATAAAACTCGATCACTTCGATGCATTCGTTGCACCTGGCGTTTCCTCATCCCTTCCTTCCTTTTTCCTCTCCCTCTTTCCCACCTTCTTCCTCTCTTTCTATGTCCCTCCCTTGCTCTTTTTCTTTCTCTACATTGTCCGCGTTCACATTTCATTTTTCAACATACAATAAGATTCAGGAAGCGTAACCTCGTAACTATCGCAGGGCCGTGGAAAGCGTTTCTTCGTTGGCTTAAAAGAAGAACGAACGTTCTCTTTTCTTTTCTTTTCTTTTCTTTTTCTTTCCTTTCCTTTTCTTTTCCATTCTTTTCTATTTTATTCCATGACCTAGAAATAGAAAAAGAGAACATTACCGACAGAAGCTTGAAAAAATTTTTTAAATAATTTATTTTTCTTTATCTATCTTTATACATGTAGGTGTATATATATATATATATATATATATATATATATATATCATAAAAAATCTAAAAAAATCTTTTTCTTTATCTATCTTTATATATATATATATATCTATTTGGCAAGGATCGTTGCCCAATGGTTCCTCTTTCTATCTTCTCGTTCGAATAAAATTCTTCGTATTTCTATGGAAAAGAGAGAGAGAGAGAGAGAGAGAGAGAAAGAGAGAGAAAATTTGAGACATTGATCTAGCTAGATTGAGGAAAATTTTCTTGGACCAACAACGATAGAGAATATACGATTTGAGTCAACGGAACTCCCGTCGAATCATCCTACAGTCCGCAAATATCTTATTTCGAGAGTTACGCTTTGTATACCTCTATGGGAAATTTCGAATCTCATATATATATATATATATATATATATATATATGTGTGTGTGTTATACAAATTTTTTCGAAATATTAAATCCTTGTCGTAAGTCAATAATTAGTAAATAAGTAATTATTAATGATTCAGTAAAGAAAGAAAAAACAAAAAAGAAATATTGAGGCTTCACAGTCAAGAAATTATGATAGTATATTGTAACAATATATCAGGATCATCTTATAAAAATATTGGAATAATTTAAAATACATACATTTAAATGTATTAACTTGGCGAATAACTAATTTGTCAGAATATGTCGTAAAGAGGAAAAAAATAAATATTGAATATATTTTTCTTCCAAAAAAAAAAAAATATATATATATATATATATAAACACTTTACTATGCCAATAATATAAAACTAATTAATTAATTAAACAAATTTTGAATCGATTTACGTATAAAATAACGAATGATGTATTATCTATAATATCATATGCATATATGTATTTTTGAATCAACATGATTTCAAAATTTTTATTTTTAACATTTGTAATTTTAAATTATTTTAATTTTAAGAGACAGAAAGACAGAGAGAAAGAGAGAAAGAGAATGAGGGAATAGAAATGAAAAGAGAATCAACCAGAGGAGAATCCAAATGCAAATAGAGAATTTCGAAGCTTTCAATAGGAATGTCTTCCTCGAACGCATAATCAGAGTGAAACGAGAGAACGAGAGAGAGAAAGAGAGAGAAGTAGGATATTCCCGGATGAATCAGTCTTTCGTTTCCAACTGACGACTAGAGAAGGGCCAACAAGAGGTGCTTTCCCTTCGTAGCGAGCTTACAAAACGCTCGTGCATACACATACATACATACGTGCACATGCACATGCACATGCATATAAACGCATACATACACAAGTGAACCCTTCTAATTCGAGCGAAGCCTGCCTTACGAATACGTTCTTTGAAAACGTATTTGCGAGTCCAACGTTCGCGAGTTAAATTTATTCCTACCGTGGATAGCGGTGAGGTGGGGTAAGAGGGATAGGAGGGATAAGAGAAGTGGGGCGAGGTGAGGTGGTAAAGAAAGAGAGAGAGAGAGAGAGAGTGAGTGAGTGAGAGGAAGGGTAAGAGAGATTCGTAGGGGAAAATTCTTTATAAAAAAAAGTTGTGACTAATCAATTGTATCGAGTACATTTTCAATGAGAATCTACCCGTATAATATATCCGTGAGAAATAATTTCTTTAAAATAATTAATACATCCTTATCAATGATAAAACCTAATATCAATTCGATATGGATCTTAAGTAATATCCATTATCACATTGCAACTTTTTAGTCGTTGTTCCTTTCATATTTTTTTTTTCTTTTTTTTTTCTTTTTATCTTACTCGATATTCTTTATCATCTATATTCTAGTATTATTGGACACGCGATCGTTATCGTAGAACTATTTAGATATACATGTATATTTTTAGTAATATAAAATAATAGCCATTATTAAAGGACCGATAATATCGAGATCAATCGTTAGAACTATTATTTGAAACATTTTTATTTGAGCGAAACTTTTTAGCAAAAAAATCTATTATACGTATATATTAAAGAAATCGTACGAATGTATTCTAACATAAACGTAAAATAATTTGGATAATGAAGGTATAAATCGTAAATGGGGGAATGGTTTGCTCCTGGACACTCTCGTGTAATTTGCATGAAACGATCGATCGAGTGGAATACGAAATGGACGGGGGGTGGGTGGTGGTTAGGACGGTGGGTGGATGAGAGGGTGGGTGATTGGTTAGATAGAAGAGGGAAATGTATAAGAGGGAGAAAGACCGTAGAAAAGAGAGAGAGAGAGAGAGAGAGAGAGAACCGAAATTATTATCGGTTAAGAATATTGAGCTTGCGCGTTTGTAAATTTATTATAGGCAACCATAGAACGTGTAATTTAAGATCCTCTTTTCTTTTCGTATTTTACGTCAGTTTGATTATTAACAGACATTGGTTACAAATTGGTGCTGATATAAGAAAGAAAATGTTACGTATCGTGACGTAAACGTTCATAAAAACATTCGCTTCTGCGATTACATAAAAAGCTTGGGTATATTACGAAAGAAACAAATCGGACAGATATAAAATGGTGTAAGCGAGACGATTAAATTCGTAAGGAAAAATGTGTCTTTGACAAGTATTACGCTAACGGTGATGATGACGATGATGTTACCGACGTTACTACGTAACGTGCTTTTGTTTCTACTCTTTTTATCTTTTTGTTTCTTTTTCTCTTTTTCTTCTCTTCTTCAATTTATCCAAAGTGTTACACAATCGACAACGACAAACTATACAAATCGAATATTCTAATAAATACATATATATTTATATGTATGAGATATACAGGATGAAACAAAAAGTTTCTATTTGATATTAAAAATATATCTTTTCTTTAACCTAATATTATTATTAGATCGTACAAATGAAAAAATGGAAAAAGAAGAAAATAAATAAATAATAAATTGATCTAGAAACAATATTGGCTTGTACTTGTATAAAACGATGAAAAAAAAAAAACTTATAATTCGATTGCATAATTCTAATTTCACGCTTTCATTCCTTTGACTTGTTATTTAATTTATTTATTTTTTTTTTTTCTTCTTTCTTTTGATATCCCTTTTTCCAATCGTTTTGCTATCTCTTATTTATATGTATGCGTATAGCTCGTAAGTTTCATTCTTCTCTTTTTTTTCTAATTTTTCATTAAGATTAAATGTTATCGAAAGCAAATGACAATAGCGTATAATTTTATTTTTTTTATCTCTCATTTTGTTATCCGAAATGAATCTTGTTTGTTCGTTCTTTCTTTTTTTTTTCCGTGAAATGCGAAACAATACAAATGAAATTGCTTCGCATATACGAAATACTGCATTCGCGCGTTATTTCTGAAGAGAGAGAAAGAGAGAGAGAGGGAGAGAGAGAGAGAGAGAGAGAGAGAGAGAGAGAGAGAGCAAATATCAGCTGCTGTTTGCCCTGACGTTCTACGTCAGATCGAAGATCGATCGATCTTTCACCACTCTCACTTATTTTCTGATCGATTTACAAACGTTGTTTGCCGTTTCTAGTATTTCTCGATGACTTATACTGTCGACCGACTTATGGCCTTTGACCTCTGCTGACTCACATTCTCGCGGAGTCTTTCGTTGTAAACGTCCTACACCTTCTTGCAATATTATCTCACCATTTCAATGTAAAAGAAAGAGGGAGAGAGAGAAAAAAAAAGTGTGTGTATGTGAGAGAGAGAGAGAGAGAGAAAGAGAGAAAGAGAGAGGAGTTATGACGTCAACGAACGAGGGAAATAAAAATCATTGACGTGTATACACGTGAGTGCTTGATCGGTCAAAAAGAAATAAGAGAAAAGAAAAAGAAAAAAAAAAAAAAAGAAAAAGAAAAAAAGATAAAAGAGATCATTTGAAATATAAATCGTAGTACTGGTATAACAATTTTCAAGATTGTTTCTTTCTCCTTCTTCCTTTTTTCTTGCTTCTTCTTCTTTTTCGAAAAACAGAAACTCGAGAGAAATATAAATCGAAATTTGTCTTTCTAATAAGGAAACTCATGAATCTTTGATTTTATAGTTCTTGACGATTCTTCTGTAAAACACAAATAGAGAGAAAGAGCGAGAGAGAGAGAGAGAGAGAGAGAGAGAGATAGAGAGAGAGAGAGAAAGAAAAAGAGAAAGAGAAAGAAAATAACACATCAAATTAAGTTATCGATAGAGATAACTGTATGAATAAAAATCGACGATTTTTCGTAAGCGGCTGATATTCTTTCAGTAAAAAAAAAAAAAAAGAAAAAAAAAAAAGAAAAAAAAACTAATATAAGAAAAAGAGATACGACATTGCGACGAAAAAAAAAAAGAGAAAAAAGAAAAAAAGAAATTCACATTCGTTTAGGATGTCGGGAAAATTTACAAGAAAAAGAAGAAGAAGAAAAAAAAGGAAATATAGTTCAAGGAAATACAATAGAAAGAGAGTAAAAGATGAAAGACTTATAGCAAATAAAAAAAAAAAAAAATTCCCAAGTGAGTGACTACGACAACCAATTACGACAAAGGAAAATATAATAGATAGAAGACATGGAAGAGGAAAAAGTTTTCTCTCGGGTACGTTGACACTTAAAAGGTAACATAATTGAAATAGGAAAAAGGAAGTAACATAATGTACTTTCAAATCTTTTAATAGACCTTTTACACGAAATTATCTCGAGCTAATATAATATAATTTAATGAAGGTATCCCATCAACGAGATTTGTCTCCTCGTCGTCGTCCTCTTCGTCGTCGTCGTCGTCGTTGTCATTGTCATTGTCGTTATCGTTGCCGTCGATCGAAAGTA
Source organism: Vespa crabro (assembly GCF_910589235.1). Classification (NCBI taxonomy): domain Eukaryota; kingdom Metazoa; phylum Arthropoda; class Insecta; order Hymenoptera; family Vespidae; genus Vespa; species Vespa crabro. Next base: position 1,257,514 of record NC_060975.1, read on the forward strand.
CGTACATAAATACATACATGTCGGCCTTTTTAACATCGAGAATAGCTCGAAAAAGCATTGGCCGCACCTCTTTCGCGACGTCGCGTCGTTGAATGGATAGGCATCGACGAGACAAAAGAATTAACTCGTTATGAAAGCTAGTTTAGCGAGCAAGCGAACGCAAATGAACGAATACCAACGGACTAGCTTATGCTAACACGTGCATATATATATATATATATATATATATATATATATATATATATGTTAGTTCATAGCTAACTAGATTATACTAGGAAGGAGACACGGATGAATTCCACAACCTGTATCTATAAGAGATTTAGAGACTGTTCAATGTCCAACGTTGAGAGGGTCGATAAAGTTTAAAGGTGAGAAACACTTTATTATATCGTCATTTATAAATATCGCTTGATCGGCAAAAAAAAAAACGTTTAGCTACGCGACTTTTTACCTCGACGAAATGAAATATATCTTTGCTTTTTTTTCTTCTCTTTCTTTATTTTTTTTTCTCCTTTTTCTATCTCATTTCTTTATATTCTTTTTTCTTTTTTTATAATTTAATTCAATATCTTGACTTTAAATGTCTGATCAAACGTGTCTTCGTAATGCACGATAAAAAAAAAAAAGGGCTCCTGATATAAATAATAAGATGCGATAATGAAACGATTCGTTCATAAATTAATTGAATTTAAAATGAAAATATGATTATAATTTCGTTTAAATGGAAATATTGAATTTATTGATTAGAAAAAATTCCTTTTGACATTCTATATAATATAATGTTACTATTTATGATATATAATAAGATGTTCTTTTAAAAAAGAGCACGAATATTGATTTCTTCATCCATCAATCAAAGAAAACGTCACAGTAGATAGATAAAAAAATATTAACATTTATACGAGAATCAAGATAAAGTATCTTCTCTTCTTTTTTTTCTTTTCTCTCTCTCTCTCTCTCTCTCTCTTTCTCTTTCTTTCTTTCTTTCTATAAAATTATGGATCCCTGTGAGCCTGTAATCAAGCGCGGATTTATGTAATCTCGTGATTCCGAGCATGATATTATTCTTCTTCCGTGACCTAAGTGACGTAAAAGAAGAAGAACACGTAGATTAATATTCCATAGTTCGATACATATTTATCGTTTAAAACATGTTACTATAATAAATGAGATCGCTTCGATCGTTTATATATATATATATATATTACGTTAATGAATTTTATTTTACAAAAAGAAGAATGAAAATGATTTTATATACTTTTTGTGCTTCACAAAAAAAAAGAAAGAAAGAAAGAACGAAAAAAAAAAGAAGTTATTGCAAATCCTGAAAGAAAGAAGTGAGATAGTATTCTTCGAAAAGTATAAAATAAGAAAAAAAAGGGGGAAAAAAAAAAGAACAAAAGAAAAATATTGAGAACACATTTAACGTATCACACAGAGATCAAGTTTTCTACGTAGAACTTTTCCAAGAGATTCCCCCTTTTGTTATCACTTATATAAAGAATACAAATTCTTCGAAGTAGGGTGCATTTCTTTGAAGACAACGAACAAAAGCTATAGATATACCTATACCCTGTACCTTTTTTATAATTCAATCCAAAGTAGTCCTGCAGATGGGCAAAAACCGTTGATATCTTAAACGGATGAACTCGTTGAACAACCATTGAAACTACCCTTCTTATAAATTTTCGTTTATATATATATACATACTCGTCCTTTTTTCTCACACATATATATATATATATGTAATGTTAAGATATATAAAATCGATATATAAAACGTGTTTAACTCGTCTTAAAATAGAGAAAACGAATGCAACTCGTACGTTATTTTTTTCTTTCTTTTTCTCTAGAGACCAGTCTCTTCATTCTTCTTCTTCTTCTTCTTCTACTACTACTACTACTACTACTACTACTACTACTACTACTTCTTCTTCTTTTTTTCTTTCTTTCTTCCTTTTATTTAGCAGACGAGCTGGTAAACGTAAAGCGGAAACGGCAAAGTCAACGGCCGCGATCTTCTCTGTCTGTGTAGCGATGTGGCTGGCCGACATAATGAGAGAAACTCCTCGTGATTTCATAATGTCAGAGTTCCTCTTAATCTTAGGATTAAGATGAACAGACAATCAAACAAACAAACAAAAAAAAAGCAATAATATATATAAGAGAGTACAGGGAAAAAAAAGAAAAGAAAAGAAAATATATATATATGTATATACATATATGTATTATTTGTTGAAGGTACAAGAGAATAGAGAAAAGAAAATGTTAAAGGTCTTTAGGAATGACTATCGTGGCTGTTTTATTACTATGAAACTGATAATTCGAGCGTAAAACTCGAGAGAAAAAAAAAACAAAAAAAAGAAGAAAAAGAAAATTTCCTCGACTATTATTTTAGCGCCTGCATGTAATTATGTTAAAACCACCCATGTGTATATTTATATATATATAATACAATCTAAATAAAAATTTATTATAAAAGGTAAGAAAATTCTGATCGGAAAAAATCGCGAGTGATTAATTTCGGCATAAACATAAAGCTTTTTTTATTTGCATGATTATTTTGTCTAGCGACAAAAAGCCACAGCAGAGAGTAGAAGTCAATATGCAAGGAACGGACTCGTTTCACTCGTTATGTAACTTATGTCTTTTCTTTTTCGAACGTATATAGGGCAAGTTTGTTTGTTTATATATGCGTGTGCGTGTGTGCGTATATGTATCTGAGTGTAATGCTACCAGGAAACTTCCGAGTGATAATACGAACGGACTTGCAAGATCTATCCTTTCTGTTCATTTTCAATCAGAAAAGATTCTATGGTATTTATATGTATATTATTTTTCTTTCTCTCTCTCTCTCTCTCTCTCTCTCTCTTTCTATCCATTTTTTTCATTTTTTATAACATTAATTTCTAATATCTGCAAAGGAATGTGTTAGGATTTAAATGTAAATACAATACTAGCTTGTATATTTATCATGACATGAACGACGTTTATTTTGGTGATATATATATATATATATATTTATATATATATAATATAATATATAATATATATATGTGTGTATATGTATGTATATACAAAGAATATTATCATCGATATGCGTGTGTCGATTAAACGTACGCTAACAGGATCGAGAAAGACTACGATGTTAGTACGATTATTATATAGAGATAAACTGCTTTTTTCCTTATTTATTTATTTATTTACTTATTCATTTACTTCTTTTTTTGTATCGTTTCTTATTGGAAAAGATAGCTGGAAGTATGATTGTGGATATTTTTTTTATCAAAAGTTCGAGTAGAGCTACGAGTATAGCTTCCGTGATCCAAAAATAATGTATCGAAGGGATCAATATTTTTCTTTTTTTTTTCTTTTGGATCATCGAAAGCATTGAAATGCTTGACAGTCCTTTGCGATAAGAAGGCTTGTCTCTCTCTCTCTCTCTCTCTCTCTCTTTCTCTCTCTCTCTAACTAATATTTACAAAGATTCTTGGAAAGGTTTCGAGCCCGATCAAGCCCGTTTACTTTCTCTCTCTTTTACTCTTTCTTCGTTGACATTTTTTATCTCTTGTTTCTATCTCTTTCTTTCTTTCAATTTTTCGATCAAATGACAAGGGCTACGACAATGACGAGAATGAAGAAGTAGAAGAGAACGACGTAATCGGTTGATGTTTCCAACGGGCAACGATCCAATTCTCGTTAATCGAAAAATAGATATCGAGACGTAAGTATAATAATAAGTACATTAGATCGGGCTCGAACATAACGACTCTTCGAAATCGTTTCGTTTCGTTACGATTTCAATCTGTTCGTTTCTATATATTGTATGTATGTATTTATGTATGTATGTATGTATGTATCTATAATTTATGCATGTGTAACGTGTATACGTAAGGATGTTCGATCGATGTTAAATCGTATTAAATGAATTTCTTTTATTAATCTGTAGGTAGATAATTCAAGAAAAAAAAAAACAAAAAAAAAAAAACAAAAAAAAAAGAAGAAAAAAAGAAAAAGAAATAAATATTTAATGTATATTTTTGTATCTACAAAGTAGAAGATATGAAAGAAACAAAAAGAAATAAAATGAAATTAAAATAAAATAAAATAAAATAAATAAATAAAAAAAAAAAAAAAAAAAGATAAAAAAAATCGATTGATTTTCGTTCGATCGTAGACATTTGATCGAACAACCTTGTACATAACTTACTCGATGTATGTATATGTATTGTATTGTATAATATGTATAATAATTCTAATAATTACGGGATATCTCTCAATGCCTAATATAGCAATCGCCGGCATCGTTCATCTACGTAATATCACAGACAAATCTTAAATTAAGTTTACCACAAACGCGATGGGTATAATGCGACGATAAATAAACTATATCTATCGCTTGTATTTCTTCTTCTTTCTTTTTTTTCTTTTTCTTTTTTTTTCTTTTTTACAATTTTTCTGACAGCTTCATCCTTACGAAAAATTTTGCGCCATATTATTCTTTCTCTTTCTCTCTTTCTCTCTCTCTCTCACTTTTCTCTCTCTCTCTTTATCTATCTATCTCTTATTATCACTGTTCGATAGATCATTAAGCTTCGAAATTATTCGACTCACGTATCTCGTTAGAATGAGACACGACAATGACAAAAGTCCCGAAAGAATATGTCGTCGAAACTTTAAATGGTATTGGTGTGTCCTAACTGCACGAACGATAACGTGCAACGAATTAGAAATAATCGAAGAGAGTTCACATTTAGTATAGAGATGAAACTTCTCTCACGTGCTCTTAAGATCACACGATTTGCAACGATATAGATATATGTATGCATGTATGTATGTATGTATGTATGTATGTATGTATATATTATATACGTAAGTACATATTCTCGTGCCAATTTTGAATAGGATCGAGAATCGAAAAAGACGAGTCACGATTACAAAGCTGATTTGTCGAAGAGAAGAGAGATTACTTTTTTGCCTTGAAATCCCTTCCATAAGCTTATACATCTCTCTCCCTCTCTCTCTCTCTCTCTCTCTCTCTCTCTCTCTCTCTCTCTCTCTCTCTCTCTGTCTGTCTTTTGCCTTTGATCCTATCACACGAAAGGACAAGAAGATGCTCTCCTTTCACAAGACAGAATGGAGAACGGCTTCACCATGCGGTTGCCAGGTCGAACTTAACGGTTGTTTGTTCTTTTTATCGAGAAAAGATGAGAGAATGAGAGAGAAAAATATAGACAGACAGATAGATAGATAGATAGATAGATAGATAGATAGATAGATAGAGAGAGAGAGAGAGATAGAAAGAGAACTTATAAAATGTAAGAGTTGGAAAAATTAGCGAAGAAAATCTTGCCATCTTCGTTTCTTTCTTTCTTTCTTTCTTCCTTCCATCCATTTCACTTGTTTTTCTTCTTTGAATGGTAGGTAAGCTGCGATTGGCTGCAGCAGGTTGGGATCGATGATGCTGCTGGTCGGTCCGTAGGAAAGAGTGCCAACATGGCCTCGGCGTTCCCTCGAGAGAGGTGAAAACTGCGCGCACGCGTTTCTGTTCGTATCTCTCTAGTCAGAGAGAGAGAAAGAGAGAGAGAGATAGAAAGAGAGAGGGAGAGAGAGAGGGGAAAAAGAGAGAGATAAAAGGACGAAATGATCGATCCTACTTATGGTTTATCCTTCGATCTCTCAACGCGATCTCTCTCTCTCTCTCTCTCTTTCTCTCTCCCTTTCTCTTTCCCTTCTCTTCACATTTTTTCTCTTGTTTCTTTCTTCGGAACGTCCTTGAATATTACTCAAGGGAAGAGTACACGATGGTTCTCTTTTCCCTTGTTTTTCAACGATTCCTGGAACCCGGAAGAGCTTGAATGAATTCTCGGGGAGTGGCAAACACCTTTCTTCTCCTCTCCTCTCCTCTCCTCTCCTCTTCTCTTCACCTCTTCTCCTTTCTCCTTCTCTCTGCTCCTTTTTTCATATATCATGGTCCTCCCTTATCTCATTCTCGTTTAAGCCAGGATAGCAAGTAGACAGTTATGCGTGCGAATACGCATCGCATACGTACACGCTCACACATACGCACACACAGAAAAAGAGAAAGAGAGAGAGACGGTGGTCGATCGGCGGCTGTCTTTCGGCCATGCGTCCTCTAAGGAGAGAAGCGGAGGCCATCCCTCTTTTATCTAACCCGAGTCTACGACTCGATCAGGAGATGACACGATCGTTTATACGTTAAATCGTTTAGGATCGGATCTTCTTCTCTCGTCAATTAGATTTCTTCTTCCTCGACTATGGGCAGGCTACTTTGATGTACCAAAGGACTCGTTCTCGCTGTAAACGCCATTATCCAATAATCCAATTCTTTTTTGTTCTCCATTAGAAAGGTCAACGCTATGGGTGAGTCAAAACCCTTTTGGCGTACGAGAAAACCTTCCTCGCCGTATCTCTCGATCGTTGTATTTCTCAAATTAAGTACACCCAATGGTCGACAGACCTTTTTTTGCGGATAAATTACGGCAAAGTGTTCGACGCTCGTACGATAGACCTTCACCTGCACGCCCTGCCGATGACCGTTCGGACCAACCAAGGTCATATAACCGCTCATGTTCTCCGTATTCCAACAGGAATCAACGTTCGATTCCTTCAAGCTCGATTGGTTGAACTGAAGGAAGTTGGTGTGCATAGCTACGTCGGCCGGCATCTTGATTCCTAAATTTTCTTCTTTTTTCACTAATTTCTTCCTATCGTTGTCCTCTACGAAATTTTCCTCTTCCTCTTCGATCGCCTCGAGCGAAAAACTATCGGCTAGTACCATACGTACTATGATATATTTATATTATATATAAATAGACGTTTGTGCGTGTGTGCGAATATATATTTATATATATATATATATATATATATATTTAAAAAAAAAAAGAAATTGCGTATAGAGATGCAATTTGTTAATTTGCGCTTATTTTTTTCCTTTATGTCGGCGAACAAACCACCTTCTATCAATGCGCGCAAGCAACTACCCGCGAAAACTTTCGGCACCGATATTTATACAGTGCATCGAACTACGTTGCGCATGCGCATCTCGCGGGACATTGCCGTGTCGCGCTCTGACGATGTTTAGACGAAAGATTCGCGCGCAGTGCATTGACGCGTTTCATTTCGAACGTGCTTAAATAACAAGCATGTTTTCATTTTCTTTTTCTTTTTTGTCTTTTTTCCTAACGTCCCCTTTCGTTTTGTTCGTCTAATTTTCGTTTATTTATCATAATTCTTCCATCTAATCGTTTCGAAATAAAGGAAACAACAACTTTGTTTTGTTGTTCCTCCATCTGTTTTCTTTTTCCCCCCTTTTTTTTTTTTTGAACAAATTTTCAATTCTTTTTTATTTTCGTTTAATGATTCGATTTGTAAAAAACAAAAAAAAATTCATAGAGTTTTTACGAAGTTTGTTAAAGTAATGAAAGAAAATTCTTTCGTTGACTTAAAAACAAAAAAAAAAAAAAAAGGAAAAAGAAAAGGGAGAAAAGAAAAAAGGAAAAGAAAAAAATATACAAAACGAATAAAAAAAGAAAAGAAAAAATGAGAAATGTTTTTACAAGTGAATTAAAAGAAAAACGAGATGGAAAAATATAATAATGCAGCAGTGGAAGAAACTTTTCAAGAGGACACAGCTGACGGTCAATAAATACCGATGAATCTACCGTGGCCGACTATTTGGCAAGAAGGACATGGTGCGTGCTCTGTGATTCACCCTAAACCTCGCCTGATGGCTCGCTAAATTCGAGTAGTACGTGGCAAAAAGGAAATTAGAGGGAGACGAAACTCGGCCGTCGGCCAAATTCGTGATTCTAGGAAAGCTTCTAGCGGTGACAAACGATGGAAAAAGGCACGAGAGAACGCTATGTCACAGTAGTATAAAATTTAACGAATTGCTAGAAATGAGTACAATGAACTCGATAAAATGTTTTTTCCTTTTTTTTTTTTTTTTTTTTCCCCTTCAACCAAAACGACTCCAATAACGTATGAATTAATATAATTAAAAAATTTTGAACGATTCTATGAATTAGCATTGCACTTTGGATGGCTTTGTCAATTTTCTCTTTTTGTTTTTTTTTTCCCCTCTGATCATAAATATTTTTCTTTGACCTTGTATAACTTTGATAAAAGAATAATAAAATATGACTTGTTTATTCGATACTCCATTGTTTATCGTTTTCAAAAGAGATAACCAATGTCCGGTTGAGTTTTCCCAGAGGGGAGAAATTCACACGATAAATACATATACATTTATATATGTATATGTATATATATATATATATATATATATATATATATATATATATATATATAGGACATTTCTACATTACAAAACAACACGAGTTTTCTCTAATACGATAAACAAGTACATAAACTAACATAATGAATGATTTTGTTTCTTTCGAAGGAATCGATTATCATGAACGTGTATGTTTATTTAAAAGACAATAATTATGCCAGCGCTACACAATTTTTATCAGAGATTAACAAGCATTTTATTCGGAGGAATATTTGTCTCTTTTTTTTTTCTTTAGATCCTTGTTCTTTCTTATTATATATATATATATAAGTATATATATATAGATATATATACTTCTTGTTTTTCTTTTTTTTTTTTTATTATTATTATTAGTATTTTTACAGGATCGTACGCTACTACGAGAATTATATATTTTCTTTTCTTTTTTTTTCAGTTCTACGTTTGTCTCGATGCAATTATTAATCGCTAAATTAACAGAAGTTTTCTTTGATTCCTTCTTTGCTTAGAGAGATATTATAATGACGTTATACATATTCTCCAAAATCATTTTTATCTCTACTTATACTCTATGCGTGTATATATATATACATATACATATACATATAATCATTTATTCGCTATGTAAGCACTTAAAAAGATTTTACATTCATTATAATTTTGTTAAGCAACAAAAAAGAAAAAGAAAAAAGAAAAATCTTTTAAAATTACAAAAAAAAAAAAAACATTAATAAAAAAAAAAAAAAAAAAGAAAAAAAAATAAGAACGATATTTTTAACAGTCTTTTACGTGACGATACGATAATTTCGTTCCTTATACAATTTCGTTAAATCAAAAATCACGATACACAGAGAAGTGTAGTTTTTGTTTTATTCGTCGATTAACGCGGAACTGTCTCGACGGTACACATTTTTGTTGTTTTTTCTCGTTTTTTGTTTTGTTTGCTTTTTTTGTCGTTTTTTTTTGTTTTTTTGTTTTTTTGTTTTTTGTTTTTTTTTTTTTTTTTAATAACATTGTACAGTGAACTATAACAGTAATGATGTTAATAATAATAGATCAAATTTTTATCCTTTCGCGTGAGGAACGTCGAACATTAATTATTATATAAATCTAAGTATAAGCTAAAAAAAATTATATAATACTTATTAAGTATATGTCTGATAATAAAATAATCGGAGAGGCAAATATATTGTTCGATAACAACAGACATTTGAGATTGATCGACAAAATTTTTAGCTTAATAGCATAATGTTTTATTTTTTTCTTTGTGCGCCTCTGTTATTACTGGAGCTTTTCAATACTTGATCGAACTTGTCGTGTTTTCCCAGACCTATAAGAGAGATGAAGGAATTTTTTTTTTTTATATTAATAAAGATATACGTATACAAGAGGAAAAAAAAGTAAAGGTCTATTAATTCTTACGTTTTAATTTTGCCACTCGAGAACGCGTTACACGTGCCGTACCAGAGGTATTGTTATTAATGGAAGAAACCAAAGTTTCCGAAGATCTCTTTTTTAAACGTACAACTTCTTCCATCGCCGGAGTCATCCATTTTGCTTTAAAGTCAATGCTATTACGAGAAAATGCGTATTCGTTTAATACCTTTACAAATTAACATTTAAATTATATCGTATATCAATAAAAAGAAAAAGCATAAATGCTTACTCTACTAATCGTGATCTATGTTTATATGCTCCTGATTGTCTCTCTTTCATCCTACGAATAACATCTAACATCGCATAAGTTGGTAGTGATGGAATTGGCGATGGTGGCGGGGACGGTGGTGGTGTCAATGGAGTTGGCGGCGTTTGTACACTAATTTTTGCTAGTCTGTCTGGATGAAATGCCAATACTTCCTCCCAACAGAATTTTTTTGGTTGACTTTTCAATTGTGTATTTCTTGTTATTCGAATCTGAAATATATTTATAATATCGTGCGATTAATATATATTATATTATATACTTTACTTTGTCTAATACCTATATAAGTTGAAAAAACAGCAATAGTTGGAAAAACAGCTAACAAGAAATATAAATATTAGTAAATTTAATAGTATGATGCTTTATAAAATAATTCATAACTCTTAAATTACCTCGCCATTTACGGGTCTGCATGGCTTTCGTTCTCGTAAATAAGGTCGCCTAATCGACGTGGCACAAGTGTTCTCATTCGACTCATGGATGTTGAAGAGGCATGTAGGAACTTTACTTTCTTGATTGGTGCCAGGTTGAAATAGACTTCTTAGATAAGAATAATTTGGTTTGCTTTCAAAGTCTAATTCTGTGATATACTTCATATATTCCACGAGAGCAGCTATGTAAAAAAAAGAAAAAAGAAAAAAAAAACATATACATAGATATATTTACATAACAGAATATTTGTAAGGAGATGTATCAATTATTATATTATCAATGGAATAAAGTAAAGATTATTTACATGGATAATTCTTTCTGTTAGGAAAACATTTTTCCATAAGTAAGGGTAAATTTGATAATAAAGCTTCCTTTTCAGCATGAACTTCTTCCGGATCTATTGCTTCGGACAAATCGTTACTATCTTTTTCCCATGGTAATTTACCACACATCCATTGTAATAAATTATACCCTAATGTTTCAAGATCTCCTCTTCTCGAGTGTGCTGAAAAAAAAAAATATATATATATATATATATATAAAAATTAATTCCACGTTATAAATTATAAAATACAATTGATGGATAGATATATGCTTACTTCCATGATGTGCATCACGAGATGTAAATTCCAAGGTTCCCTCGTGTGCTCTTCTTTCATCATGAACAAATGGTTTATGATTACCTGCTGTTGTTCTAAAGCGATAAGCCAATCCATAATCTACCAAATAAGCTTGAGATCTTTCTCTTACTACACTTTCTTCGTAAGGGGCTAATAAAATATTTGGGCCTTTAATATCTGCATGAGCATAACCGTGACTGTGAATGTACTCTAATGCATCTAGCTGTAAGATTAAATTAAATAAAACAGGAGAGAGTGAGAAAGAGAGAGAAAGAGAGAGAGAAAGAGAAAAAAGAGATTTAACTTTTTTTTTGTCATGTTAATAATAATTATAAAATATAAATATATTATCTCACCATTTGTACAGCTAAATTATTAACAAGCCTAGTTGGTAATTTTCTGTTATTTGATATAAACAGTTTACCAATATCTATACCGTATCTTGGTATAACTAAAAATCTGTAACGTTGTCCTTGATAAATATGAGACCCAGATCCCTCATAAGTTGGAACCCCTATTCTTCTTTTTCTTTGTGTTTTACACCAACTTTCAACTATAATAATTATTTCCAAGTAAAATATTAGAGTTTTCATTTGAGGATAATTTCAAATATGCATAATTTATCTATATCGGTCACTTACTCATATGTTTTCTAGATACTCGAATGTAAAAGTTCATCTCAACGAACAAAGGTCCATTATTATGTGGTTCAATTTTAATAACATATTGTGCATCATCACCTACTGGAGATGTGATATCTTTGGAAGCTAAAGATATATGTTTATTTTATTAATTAGTTAAGATCTTGAATTTATTTTTAATTAAAGATACTTTTTATAAATCCCTTACCTAAATATATATCACCAAATCCACCATATCCAATGCTATTGCCAAGTCTCCATTTATTCTGAGTAATATCTGTAAGAATCTCATTTGCTGGTAATTTTGCTGGCAACTTACAACCTGGTGCTGCTATTCTTTTAACAGGAACTTCTTCTCGTCCTGGTGCCATTCTTACTGGTTGATCGCAGACAGAACATAATATTTTATTATTAAATTAATGCTTTATATAAAGCTTAATATTTAAAAATACAGTTGTATGTAGATGCTACTGTAATTACAAAAAGACTAACGTCATATTAAAGAAATATATATATATATATATATGTGTATATATATATATATATATATACATATACATGTATACATATTACTTATATATTTAAGAAATACAAAAATATAAAGTAGTATAAATTAAACATTTGTTTAATATTGAAGCTCTACAATCATTATATCAATAAATTATTGATAGAAAATATATCTATATATTATTAATTAATACAATCAAATTCATATTACAAATTCGATTACACTTACATTGTTTACTTTTTTTCAATTATATATTTTGTATTGAGAACATAAACTAACGTCACTGTGAATTACGTTTATCTATTTAATAAAAAAATTGACATACAAGGGCAAATTATATCCTAATATCATATGCAGCACAAAAATTATTATAATAATCAATATTATAATATTTAATGTGTTAGTAGTTAAATATAAATGAACGTAATATTGAAATGGAAAGTTAGAGTGAGATATTCACTCTGATTGTTTGATAATAAATGACAAATAAATAATTTCTCTTTTATCTCGCCAACGATATTAAGTTAAATATCATTTATAAAAATTATAAGAGATATTTTCCAGTTAAAATAATTATTACTGAACAATGAATAATTATACACTTTGTTTTCTTTCAACTGTAACGGTTTTGCGTGAAAAGTACGCCATTCAACTTTATAATGCATTGCACTGCCATTTCATGAACCAAAGTAGAAAGTATTAAATAGAGAGGAATGCAGGTATACGATTGTTAGAATACTAACAGCGCCATCTTGCGAAAATTAATTTACCACATTAAAGAATACTATTATTAACAAATATTTACTTTTTTTCTCTAATGTCTTAACGATATGATATAAAGTAATATTATTAATAGTTCAAATAATGATATGACGAGAATAAAATTGATATTTTTATAATCACATGACGACATTACATGACGACAGTAACCAATCAGAATCAACCAATCAGAATCAACCAATCAAAATCAATCGAATCTATAATATTTTTTAATAACGAGCTCGTAATTTTTTTACGAAATCTAATTAATAATTCATTAAGATTTTTCTATTTGTAACGTGTTAAGTTATAATTAAATCGTATTAATTAAGTTTTGTGTAACGTTAATCGTTTGTGAAAAATTGAAATATTTACGATGAATGAAGTTGGATGAAAATTAGAAAATTTCAAGCGCGTAAGTGAAGCTTCGTTAAATATTATTATTAGTTATTATGTTTTGAGAGAAGGAAATGTATTCTTTCTTTTCTTTTTTTTTATTAATATCCGTTAATATATAAGAAAATTCCCTACAGTTATGTTAGCTATTCTGATTCTGAAGCAACTTTCACAATGGTAGAATATGAAGCTTTAATGGAGGAAGTGTACGACGTGATTATTCTGTATGACCGTTGAAATTTAATTTGCGCAATAATATTTTTCCTTTTATTTTATCGTTATATTTAATAATATGACGCGAACTTGTGCAAAACAATGATAGACGTTATTTTTATGTTAAAAAGTTTCTTGTGTAAGTACGAAGAAAAATAAATGTCTCTGTGTGTTTCCGCGCTTCGCCACTTTAATGGTTAGGATCTGAAGGCATCCATTATTCTTCTTTGATCTGGCATCAAAACGCGATCGGTAGTGAAAATATAACTTTGTCAAATTTTCGTTTGTTCTCGTCTTTAATGAGAATGTTTTAATCGATTTATCATTAAAATTTTCCATTTCCTCGTTCATTTTCCATTGTTACTAATACATTATGTACATTGATATATGATTATAAGAGGATACAAAAGTTTTTACATATTAAAAAATGTGTTGAACAAATTTTTTTAATCTTTTCAGGTATTTATTAATATTTGCAAATGCAGAACTATCGTATAATCAATTTTTTTTTCCTACTATAAATATGTATATTGTTAATGTATGATGGTTATAGATTTTTTTTTTCCCTCTCCAAGCACATCGTGTATGCATACTCTGTATTTACAATTTGTTACGTTTAATATTTCATATTAATTCTTTTGCAGCAAAAGCACTGCCATAATTTAAGTTAAAGTACACTATGTCTTATCCTGGACAACCACCCATGGGGATACCAGGCATGCCTCCCATGCCATATATGGTTGGTGCTCCACCACCAATTATTGGGGGTGTAATGTCTATGGCTCATGTAAGTATATACATTTAATTAATTTTCATTTATTGTATTTATGCATGATTGTTTTTATCAGTGTTAGTTATATATTTTCATGCCATATTCTTTTGAAACTTTACTTTTTGATGTTGTTATTACTATAACGTAGAATTTCATTGCTTTCTGTATTATTCTGTTATATATTCTCTTTGATATTTATGCTATATCCTTTGTAACAAATAAATATCTTATTGCTTACAATATCATCATTTTAATAATATAATAGGATTGATTAATTTTTCCTATACTTATTTTCTATCTAATCAAACTATTTATATGAGTAATGATGACAATATAGAGATAGATAGATAATTAATATTATAAATTTCTTGTGTATATGAAAAATGATGCATTTCCTACAGTGAACATATAATCTTGGGTTAAATGCAAATAACAGATATATATTTACCTTAGCATGCATATATTTCAATTAAATGTCATCTTTATTTTATCTTAGTTAGATAGAGCTTAGGTTAATCCATAATTACTAATGAGTTTGCTTATGGAACTTTCTATATGTTGCAATAATAATAATATATTTATCAAAAATAAAACTCTCTTTCTCTCTTTCACTTTCTCTTTTTATGAAGTATCTTTTTGAGAACTATCTAATAATAAAAAAAAATATATATATATATATATACTAAAAGTATTATAAAAATACTGTTCAAATGAAATATTTAGCATGTGAATGTCTCTTAAATTAATTTTCATTTGCACGAGCAAAACAATGTAGGAACAATTTTTAGTACCTGATGTTCAAGTGTACAGCAAGAGATAGAACGCAAACTAATGCACAATTAATGGGAGGGGACATTATGCAGTGCATGAGTAGAAATGTGCATTATTAAGAAAGCTACCATTTATAAAACATAGATGATTCCAACACCCGTATCTGCGATGCAGACCTCAGCACCAGCCGTACGTTATGCACGCAATCAAAATCGGCACGATAACAATCGCCGTCGTGAGAGAGAATCTGGACCACCAGTAACAGTCTTTATTGGCAATATAATGGACAGAGCACCCGATGTAATGATACGACATATTTTGGGAGCATGTGGCCATGTTCTTTCATGGAAAAGGGTACAAGCTTTTGGATTTTGTGAATATGCCGGTCCAGATGCAGGATTAAGAGCAGTAAGATTGTTACATGATATGGAAATAGGGACAAAGAAACTTGTTGTTAAAGTGGATGCTAAAGCTAAAGTTGTACTGGATCAATTTAAAGGTATTTTAAAACAATGTGTTTATTATTGATGTACGTATATTGTATCATTAATAAATAATTGAATATATGAACAATTAATTATTTAAATTTTAATATTTTTACATTATGATTATATTGATTTTTTAGCAGAGAGACGGAAGAAACTTAGAGGAGGTCAGTCACCTTTACAAGATGAAACATCAACTGAAGGTACAGAGGGAGAGGAAGGCGAAGATTACATGGACGAAGGAATGAGAGTGGTAGATGCAGATGCGTTAGCACGTATTAATCAAATTATTACTGAACATGCAGCAGATTTAGAAATGGCTCAAGTTGCGCCAGGTATATTAATTAATAATTTATTAATTTTAATTAAATACGGTAGAATATCTATTATAAATGTTTGCTTTATCATTAATAGAAGAACATCAAACCAAAATGGTCGCCAAGTCTTTAAATTTGGATGATGCAGAAATTGAAGAGAGTAAAAGAGACTTGATAACTCGAGAAATCGGCAAATTCCGGGAAGTAATGAAGGTAATTATTTTGATATATGTAATATGACATTTCTCTTGATTTAATTCCTATTTCTTTGCTCCTGTTTTTGAATATATCAAATATGAAGGCGCTATGAAATACGGCATGTTGATTGGGGTACAGAATAACTGAAAGAATTTTAAAGCACACAATTTATTATTATTTATGCATAATTCTCATCTGTGAAGCTTAAAAAAATTTAATATCACAAATGTTTTTTCTTTTTTTTTTTTATCTTTTTTTCTTCTTTCTCTCTTTCTCTCTCTCTCTCTCTTTTTTTTTTTCTTTCCTTTTAACTGATAAGGATATTTGTGTTTCTAGTATTAAATTACAACATTTCTGATTTTTTTATTTGAATCGATTTTATTTATTTATTTTTTTTTTGTTTAAATCATGGAGTTAATTATATAAAATTTTATCCATTTATTTTCGAAAATAATCAGTAAAAATATTGAGAATTCCTTGAATGATTAGTTAGCTATATCTTGTTTGAATCTTGTATGAATTTTTAAAAAGAAGGATAACTGTATCAAACATCATTTCTTTCCATACATATAAAATATAAATCTAATCTAAATGTAAATTTTTTAATTGTTCCATGAGTTTGTTTGATTAATTTAATTTAATGTAATTTGCTCACATGTATATGAGAGCAACATACATACTTATAATTGAGTAATTTAAAGAAATTGGAGTAATTTAGTAATTACATTTTATTTAATGCAAAGAGAATCCATTTAAATATTTTCTTTACGATAAATTGAACAAACTTACAATCCTAATACTCTGTATAAAGAGATTCTGTATGCCCGATTACGTTTATATTTCATACCAGTTGATGATGAAATTAAAGCTCACAGCATATGCATAAATTTATATATGTATATATATATATATATATATTATATATATATATTATATATTTTATATATATATATATATATATATATATATATATATATAATGCATTTGGATATACAAGATGGACAATAAGTATTTAGAAATAAAGTATAGTTTTTAAGTACTTTGTGGTAAAAAGCGCGTGTGTGCTATCTTAGCTCTAAATAATTGGAGCCGTGACTCGTTGCTATAATTATAATAACAGGCAGCGTGCGTCGCACACAGCAAACGCACACGCCTAGGAATGCTGTGTGTGGGGACCACCCTTTCACTCACTCATTGGCTCTGAAGGGAGTCAATCACAGCACAACCCTCGTATTTTCGCAGGCAGCTGCAGGCTCGTCGGTAAGTCAGAGTATATCCAACCAACAAAACATGAAAACAAGAAAAATGAGTAAAATTCAGGCAGGAGAATTTTAAATCTCCTCGACACGCTGACATCACATAATTGATATGTGTTTTGTTTCCATCAAGAAAAAATCATATTGATTCCTCAGAAATAGTTTTCTACTATTTTGTAGTCATTACATTTAGAATGTATGGAAACCTGCACTTCTCATTTGACAAAAATATCATTTTATCTAACTTCTTTCTATTTATATATAGATACATCAGGCTGTGATACTAATAATATTGTTCATACGATTACGGGCATGTCTAATAGGGAGTTAGTTATCTTAGGGAATTATTAAATATTCAGTATCATTAGTATAGTAAATTTGTAATTATTTCTTACTCCATAATATTATTGTCTCTCTATCCATTTAATATGAACATACATACATTCTAGATGATATCAAAGTTGAGGAGTGGAGATGAGATCATTCAAGGAAAACTGATATACATGGCAGTAGATCAATATTTTGAGATTTTTTCTTGTATTAGAATACGATCAAGTGAAAGGGAATTGTTAATATTGGAAATTATCTTGTGCGTCTATATTAACATGTAGTTCATCCCAATTTTATTAATGGCAGAGAGTATAGGCTATCACATACATTGGACAAGTAATAGTTACTGTTAATGTGGAAAAAAAAGAAAAAGAAAAAAAAAGAGAACAAAAAAAAAAAGAAAAGTAAAACAGTTAGACGCTGACAACTTAATGTCTCTTTAGATAGAACATTAATAGGACCGAGAGTTTGCGAACGTTTTACACAATGAAATGATTTTATCATCACAATGGCGACTGTTCAGTTGTTGTCTTTATTTTGTGTAAACAGCTTCTGTCAGCGTCTCGATCAGACATGTACGTAGTACCTAGGTGCGCGCTCCTCCATTCTCCGGTACCACCACACTGACTGACCAAGTCAACTTCACACCGTGAGTAAACTCCACAACCATGAGCAAACACAGCCATTCGGTTCTTGTAGTTTTGCTAGTCAACTGCCCGTCTGAATCCCTTTGGTCATTGACATATTCCGTATTTCAAGAATCTATTTTCTCCTCACATGTGCATCTATTTTTATGCACTCAGTTCCATTATAATTAATAGCTTATAACTGTAGATTACTGTGTGGAGATTATAACAAGTTTCTAATTTATATAATTGTTTTTGAATTTCTACACGTTTATTTTAGAATCAATTCTAACTTCTTTCTTTCCTATCTTTTCTTTTCATTTTTTTTTTCTCTTTTCTTTTCTATTTTTTTTCTCCTTTTTTCCCCTTCTCTCTCTCTCTCTCTCTCTCTCTCTCTCTCTCTCTCTCTCTCTCTCTCTCGATTTTCTTTGCTCTGTTCATTATTTTTATTTTATACAAACACAATGAAGAATATAATTATGTATTAAACAGTTAGATACTAAATTATATGACTTCTATTATTTATAATAATTTTTGTTTTGTAATAATAGTAATAATTAATGATGATCACTCTCCAAACAGTAATCTATTAGTGTTATCAGTACTAGTGTATCAAATAAGGGTGAAGCATACTAATCTATTTCTAAGTCGATTTGTGGGTAACACGGAAAGATAAGGGTGAGCAAACTATTGTGCATTTGATATCCAACAGTTTGCTGCATCAGCTGCCGCGTATAACCATAACCAGAGGAAAACAATGTTGACAGACGTGTGACTACATATTTCTTGGCAAATGCAAATGATGTTTTGATGGATACCCTTCTCCATGATGACTTCGCTTCTGATTGGTATAATATTTTCTAATAATTATTGAATTTGGACAAGAATTCTTATTATTCACCCCTTTCAACTATATTTTATTCCTATACATATATTAGTATTAGAGAATCTGTTTACAGGCACATTTGCAATGTTGTAAGTACATTGGGTGGCCTCTCTACGATGCGTCTGTTAGTTTTTAAGGTATTTAGGGTTAAGTAGAATATAAGAAAAATTACATGCTTGTTCCAAAATTTGTACCTGCACTTAGGTAATTGATATGTAAACGAGATTACGTGTAAGATGCTGCTGAACGAGCATGCTCCAGTGGAGTGAGTATACATCATTGACACGAACAGTTTTATAAAATAATGTTCAACAATGAATCATTGTCCACAACTAGTAATCGTTTGTTATTGGAAAACAGAAACAAAAACAAATAAAAAAAAAGACAATTACATTTAATATTCACTTTCTAAATTTCTAATATCCAAGCAGATGCATCTATATATATGTATATATATATAACATATATATATATATATATATGTGTGTGTATATATATATGCATCTATATATATATATATAGCATCGTTTTGCTGGACAGTGAGATAATACCGATAAATATGCTATTTTTCAAACGTATTTTATTATTCATTTTTTTTTTTTTTATATATATATATATATATATATATATATATATATATATATATATATATATATATATATTAATTGACGATACATCCACGAAGATTTATAAATAAAGAATTTCTTATTAGTTATTAAAAGCTTCATTTACATGTTTTTTATACTCTACACCTGATTGCGGCAATAGAACGACTCATCTTACCCACACATTTCTTTTCTTTATATGTCAATATACGATTGCTAGTTTTTTTTTTCTTCTTCTTTTTTTTCTCTCTTCTTTTTTACTTTCTTTCTTTTTTTTTTTTTTTTTTTTTTTTTTTTTTTTTTTTTTTTTTGGTTCTTTTTCAATTAAATTACAATTATACATCAAGCCCGATAAGCTTGTTTCGACTATCCGATCTCATCTTTCTCGCGTTCTTGTGTTTTATAGAAGCAGGAAGAGGAGAAGGCCCAAGTAAAACGTAAAAAAGAAGCTGTCGAAAAGGAGGAACGAGAGAAACGTGAAAAGGAACGGAGAGATAGGCGAGAGGAGGATGGAGCTAGCAAAGATGATCAGGAAGGCGAGCCTGGTAGTAGCCCTACGTCTCACAAAGGACGAAGTAGTAGTACAGGTAGCAGTAGAAGAGATAAGCGTCGTTCTAAATCCAGGTAAGAAGGAGATCGATAATATATGTAAATCTTTTTAAATGTCTGTCTGTCTCTCTGTATATTTTTACATATACATATTTATATACACACACACACACACACACACACACATATATATATATATATATATACATACATTTGTATGTATTTATGTATGCATTTATGAACGAAAGAAAGAACGAACGAACGATACATATGCATATCCTTCTATTGATTGAAATTTATATTTATATTTATATTCTTGAAGATCAAAAGAACGCGAGAGAGATCGGCAAAGGAGCGAGAGGGATCGTGATAGGGACAGAGATCGCGAGAGAGATCGCGAGAGGGATCGAGAGAGGGATCGTGACCGTGAGAGAGAACGAGAGAGAGAAAGGGAAAGGGATAGGGAGAGGGAGAGAGACAGGGAGAGGGAGAGAGAAAGGGAAAGAGAGGAGGCACGAAAAACTGAGAGAGAAATAATGAGAGAAAGGGAGGAAGAAGAGGAGGCCAAGGAGAGGAAGAAAAATGAGAGGAGAGCTAGGGAAAAGGAGGCGGCTTATCAGGAACGTTTACGAGCATGGGAAACTCGGGAACGTCGTAAACAAAAGGAATACGAAAAGGAAACCGAAAAACGTAGGGCGAAACGAGAGGCGAGAGAACGAGAGGCAAAAAGATTAAAGGAATTTTTGGAGGATTATGATGATGATCGCGATGACGCTAAATATTACAAGGGTAAGGAATTGTCTCGACGTTTGGAGGAACGTGCTTTAGAGGCCGAAGCTGATTCGAGAGATCGTTGTGCCGAAAGACAGGAGCTGCAAAGATTACGTGACAAACTTTATGCCGATGCCTCGCATCCTGATCCTGCTGCTGAATTCGAAAGGGTAAATTTTGAATTTCATTCGGTCATCATTGATAAAATATATCTATATATAAGTAATATAAGAGGACGTCATTGAGGGTTTAACTTTATCTTCTTTTTCTTTTTTTCTTTTTGATTTTTTTTTTTTTTTCCTTTTTTTTTTCTTTCACTCCTTATCTCCTTTAGCTAAAAGCAGAAAGAGAAGAACAATATAAGCCTAAACCAGTGATTACTATTATCGACGAGGAGGATGAAAAGGTTGTGAAGAAAGAGAAGGAAGTGGTAATGCCACCTATTGAAACCGAGCCAATTGAAAGTGATAGCGACGATGGTGTTCAATTCGATGATGCATCTCAACCGGAGGTACCATCGAGAACACCACCTCGTCATCATCATCATCATCGTAGGCATCATCGTCATCATCAAAATCATCATCGTGATGGCGCCGAAGAAAATGAGGAAGTTGTCGTCGAGACCGATCATGAGAATCAAAAGGATATTAGATCCTCGCCGATGCATCAATCGGTTGGTACACCGGCCCAATCGATTCCGCCCTCGTTGGACGAGGATTCGCGTATGTCTCTTGTCAGTGAACCGGAGAAAACAAGCGGCAGTAGGTTTACAATTTGTGAGATCTTGCTTATTTATAAAATATTAATAGTCCATTTTTTGATTTTTGTTTTTTTTTTTTTTTTTCTTTTTTTTTTTCTTTTTCTTCTTTTCTGGGGAGGGTTTACCTGAATGCGACTCCATAAGTATATTTATTATATATTAAGGAACATACGCCTTTGTTAATTCTTCATTATCTATCCTATGTATCCTATTGTTTAGGTAATTTTGTTCCTTTTGCGATGGGAAGTGGTGGCACACGGGGAGAACATGCAGTTGGTAATAAAACTCCTGCAAGTCCTGGTACGGCCGTCAGTACGAATTCTCAGCAAGCTAATCAGACTAGAAAAAAAGGTCGCATCGATGTGAAGGATGTTTTTAATAATGACGATGACGATGATGGTACTAATAATGCGAAGAAACGGAAATTAGTTCCTCTAGGTAGTAAATACACGTTAATGATATAATTAAATAAATAATATATTTTTCATTAATATAATTAATAAATGATCTACCCTTTTTCTTTTCTTTCTTTCTTTTTTTTTTTTTTTCTTTTCTTTTCTTTCTTTCTTTCTTTTTATACATACTTACGCAGATTATGGCGATGAGAAAAAGAAAAAGGCAAACGAGGAGACTCCGAAGCCTGGTAAAGAAGAAAGTACAAAGAGCCAAGAAGAAAAACGAAAACATATAAAGTCTCTCATTGATAAAATTCCTACTGATAAGAACGCACTGTTCGGATATCAGCTTGATTGGGCTGTAATAGATAATGTTAGTATCGGAAGAAATCTATTTAGTTATATTTATTCAGTTAAATTTTCTTATATCATTAATATATTTTTAGACATTAATGGAAAAAAGAATAAGACCGTGGATTAATAAAAAAATCATTGAATACATTGGAGAACCGGAACCGACTTTGGTCGATTTTATATGCAGCAAAGTTATGGCTGGTAGTTCTCCGCAAGGTATACTCGATGATGTACAAATGGTACGTTTATATTCTTCTTCATACAAATGGATTTTCAATGCATTCCTTCCATAGAAAAAAAAGAAAAAAGAAAAAAAAAAAAAAAAGAAAAAAAAATGAATGCCATTGAAAAGATTTACCTACGCCCCCCTTTTTCTTTTTCTTTTTCTTTCTTTTATAGGTATTAGACGAAGAGGCCGAAGTGTTTGTAGTTAAAATGTGGAGGTTATTAATTTACGAAGTGGAAGCGAAAAAGATGGGTTTAGTTAAATAAATGTTGTAATATCTACAACGTTAATCGATTTACAATTTATATTATACATAAAAATACCTTTGGTTACAATATAATCCGTAGAGGCAGCGAATCCCACGCACGTTAATAATGTATCATTTGTAGGAATCTACGCTAGAACAAGAAAAATATGACGTATTGCTTAATTAAATAGGCAAGATCTACGTGTGTAGCAGTTATAATGTTAAATACAACTTGTAATTACGATTTGTAAATTTTGAGTTCTCTTCAAGTTTGCTTCGTCAATCGATCATCAATAATGGAAAGGTAAGTATTTTTCGTCGTTGAAAAATTAAAAAAAGAATATATATAGATATATATATACATACATACATACATATATATATGCATATATATATATATATATATTTGTGTTTTCGTAGTTATTGAAAATAATATTTAGAAGGGAAAAAGAAATAAATATTTAATAATCACAAGGCAATTAATCTATAGAAATAGACAGAGAATCGATTCTTATAATATACATATATATATATATATATTTAATATAATTTGACCGTGCCATATGGGCATTACGTATAACATGTATACGTTGTAGATATATATATCTTTTATAAATTTTTAAAATACGTACATACATATATGAAAAGGAATTAATCGTATATGTCAAATTAAATGTATATGTCTATTGAGTAAAAGTTCGTTTGAACTGAATGAACGACGAAAGTGAATCGTGAGTGTAATAATAATAATAATAATAATAATAATAGTAATAATAATAATATTTACGTACTAATTTAATCAATGACACATGCGCGTATGTTTACACAGAAATTTTTTTTCCTCGTCGATACACTATATTCCATGTGTCTATTACTCTACTACGTGCGTAAATAATACACATGTATAATAATTCATGAATGAAATTTTCCATCTATGAAGAAGCGATATTGATCAAGAAAATCATTCACTTATATCGCACAACTACTACATACGTAATATAAGAAATTAAAAACAAATGATCGGAGGTTGGTTGGTCGTCGTCCAAAAATAATTTTTATCCACGTACAAGTTCGTCAAATGTAAATAAAAGAAAGGAAACTCGAATAAAATCAATTTTACATTATCGACAAATTTCTTGATATATATATGTGTATATATATATATATATATCTTTTTCTGTTTCTTCTATATTCTTTTTCTATTAATCGCAATGAAAATGAACATTCGATAGGGTATAGTATCCCTCTTTTTTCGTTCTTTTATTTTATTATTTCTTTTTTTTTTTGGTCATACATTTATCATCTTTCTTCAACGTTCAACCCCCTAAGCGAAGAAAGTTAGACGCATTCGTCCAAGGGGGTTAACGAGTGGGCAATAAAAGGAGAATAAGAGAAGGAGAGAAAAAGAAAGAAAGAAAGAGAGAAAGAGAGAGAGAGATTTCCGTATCAAACTGAGCGCATATACGAGGAGCGTATCATCGTAAATAACATTTCGAATAGAGGTGCGAAACGTATACATGGATGCATAATACGTGAGGGAGAAAGAGACGACGATAATAGAAAAGCTTTGGGAACAGTTCGAAAGAGAAATAGGAAAAGAAAAAAAGAAAGGGTAGTGATCTTGGGGGTGGTACGCAATCGCACCGGTACAAAGAACCCATAAAAGGTGGTTGGGGAGACGTTTCTCCTGTAGTACCGAAAAAGTAGGAGACACTTTGGGTAAGGCGACTGTACCCCTTTCTCTTTCTCTCTCGTTCTACCAGCGAACACAATAACGCCCTGCTATTACCGGAGAGCTTGTATTAAGTCCTCGAAAAAAAGCTTTTATGCACTTAACAACAAATAATACGAGAAGTGCCGTTAACGCTTGAGATATATATAGACTACGGAGACCACGAGCACGACGTCGTCGACATCTACTCTCTTTCTCTCTTTGTTTTTCTCTATCTCTATCCCACTTTTCGTTCTTTCTGAAAAAGAATTTTTTTGCTAGAGACAACAACAGCGACAGTAGTAGTAATAGCAGCAATAGCAGCAGCAGCAGCAGCAGCAGCAGTAGTAGTAGTAGCAACAGCAACAGTAGCGGCAGAGTAGCTGTAGTATAGCAATAGCAATAGCAATAGCAACAGCAGGAGTAGCAGCAGCAGTAGTAGAACAGCAAGGTACATTGCTCGGCCGAGCACACCGTCTGATAATTTCTAGGGATCTTGAAAGTCCGGGCCAACGAGTGAAACGACCGTTTCGACGCCATCAGCGTCGACTATTGAAAGAGAGAGAAAGAAAAAGAGAGAGAGAGAGAGAGAGAATGAAAGAAATGGGGGTGAGTGGTACAAGTCAACCCCCCTCGAAACGTGTAACTTTCTTCCGGCGTCGTCTACACTCTTATACTAGTTGGATGGAGTCGCCAGGGTTCGCGGATACGAACTTTCCGAAGATAAAGTAATATTATTTCTGCTCGAGTTAACGAGCGAGTCGATGTAGACGACCGTCGTCTCTCTCTTAGGTATCGAAGGGTAACTGAAAGACGTACAAAGAGAGAGAGAGAGAGAGAGAGAGAGAGAAAGGAGACGTCTCGCGTTTTGCATTTTACAGGTGAAACGTGCTCGAGATGTCGATCAGCGAGAAAGGAATATACTTTGAGGAGGAGGATGAGAAGGACTCAAGGAATCGTCGCACGTACATGGCGAAAGGAGATGAAACGGTAACGAGTACGGTCCACGGTAACTAAATATTCGCACAAGAGCTTGCAAAGGTCGTGGAAGAGAGAGAGAGAGAGAGAGAGAGAGAATGAGAAGTGAATGGGATGATATATGGAGCTCGGTACCACCATCACGCAATTTACCCTACGAGCCTAACGAGAATCATCGAATCTTCGAGAGGTCTCTTACTACGCATTCTGAAAATCGCACTTCACGCGACATTTACCACGAAGGACTCTTATACAGGACCCTCGTCCTTCTCCTCCTTCTCCTCCTCCTTTCCCTTTCTCCTTTTTCTTCTTCTTTGCGATCGTGAGAGAGTTTGATCTTTGAATGCGAATGAGTGTCGAGCACTTTTATTTTTCATTTCTTTTCTTTTAATTTTATCTTTCCTTCTCCTTTTCCTTTTTTTTTTCTTTTCTTATCTTTTCTTATCTTTAGTGTTATTCTTTCTTTTTTTTTTTCATTCCTCCTTCCTCCTTTCTTCCTTTTGTTCTCTTTCTCTTTCTCTCTCTTGTCCGTTTCTCTTCCTTATTATTATTTATTCCGACATCTCGTGAACGTAATATAGTTGATGATGTAATTTATTAGATACGAAGTATATCCCATAATCGAGTTTCTAATAATATCATTAGAAGGCGTAAAGCGAAATGATAAGGATGAGGATAATGACATTCGTTATGGGGATATAATCGATTTCGATCGTGATCCCCCAGTGGCATTGGACTTATTCGTAATGTTCGTTATATTGTTACGTTGGAAAAGCGAGTTTATCGTTTTAGAAATGTTTGGTTCGTCTTCCTGATGGAAACTAAGGTGAAAAGAAAAGATCTCCGAAGAATGGATATGGAAACATAAAAAGAGAAAGAAAGAAAGAAAGAAAGAAAGAAAGAAAGAAAGATAGATAGATAGAAAGATAGATAGATAGATAGATAGATGAAAGAATGAGAGAGAGAGAGAGAGAGAGTAAGAGAAAGATAGAGTCAGTGAGACACGATGCACATGCGGAACGAGATGCGGTTGAATGAAACAACGAGACGATGTGCCGGGGATTGAGAAGATGAGAAGGTATAAGAGTAGGAGGAGGAGGAAGAGGAGGAGGTGCCGGTGGAGCAAGAGGTAGAAGAGGAGGAGAAGAAGAAGGAGATAGGGTTGGAGGGTTGGATGGATCGTTTCTACGTCGCGAAAGCGAGCGCAGCAACCGCGTAAGCGCGAAGATGAAGAAGCAATTATTCTAATGGAGGCTTAGGGAGGATTGTGGCCGAGACAAGTGAGGTAATCCATGAATAATACCTGTACCTTTCTACCTACTCTCTCCTTCTCTTTTCCTCCTCCTTCCTTTCTCTCTCTCTCTCTCTTTCTCTTTCCTATGGAAGACCTATACCTCCTCACACCTCAACGTGTGTTGTCCCTCCTGCTTGCTAATATTATGCTAAACTCCTTTAATCCTTAAATGCCACCTCCAAGCCCGATGTGGGTACAGTTTGAATATCTTGAATAACACGACCGAATTGTCCTTCCTCACCTCTCCTTCGTTCCCTCTTTCTCTCTCTCTCTCTCTCTCTCTCTCTCTCTCTCTCTCTCTCTCTTCCTTTCTTTCTCTCTGTCTTTCTTCTAACTATGGTTAGTTCCTTCAGTTTGTCTCGTACATCTTACTCTCATTCCTTCTACCAAACTCAAACGCCTTCCCGATCCATTCAAATCTTGTTGATCTTTCTTCGACAACTGGACTTTGTTTGAAAATTTCGTAAATTTCCAAGATTTTCAATTCGAAGGATTGTCGTTATCCTTATGTTAAACATAGTAGTAAGTTGTCATCGATGATTATAATGCACTCGTTGCATCTTACTATTAATAACATCTGGATTCTCTTTCTCTCTCTCTCTCTCTTTCTCTCATTCTTTTTCTTTTTAGATAAAATAGTCTCTCAGACTTTACGACCCTTTCAGTTTTATCATTTTGATGATCTTTACGCATTAACGTTATTCCCTTTTGTCGGAGTGTCATTTTTTTTTTTCTTTCTTTTTTATATATGTACTTCAAATAACAATCGGAAGTAATCTAGACAAGTGAAAATTGTTCTTTCTTTTTTTTTTTTTTTTCATTTAGATTTACTTTTATTTTTCTATAGAAGAAAAAGAGAAAGAGCATCGAAATGGAAAAGAGAGAAGAAAAGAAAAGGAAAGAAAAGTCGATAGCGAGAGTATTATATTTCGGTGAAGGTAGATAAAGCTTCCCGTTTGAGTGATACGATAGACGACATAGGTAGAAATATATATATATATATATATATATATATATATATATATATATATATATATAGAGAGAGAGAGAGAGAGAGAGAGAGAGAGAAAGGGAGAGAGATAGAGAGATAGAGAAGGAGCCGCAGGGTGCATCGTAGCGGAACTCGTGCAAGACCGCACGAAGCGGCTGACGATGCACTTAGGGATATTAGTAAAGCCTATAGAACGCAAAACCGCTGTGCGTCCACGTTCTCCACCTCCACTTTCGACTTCTCAAACGTTTCGTTTGATTGTAAGTCGACGTACCATCAAAAAAAAAAAAAAAAAAAAGAGAGAAAAAAAAAGAAAAAGAAGAAGGAAAAAAGAAAAGAAAAAAAAGGGAAAAAGCAAGGGGGGGAGAAAAAAAGAGAAAACAAAGAGGAAAAAAAGAAGAATGAAAAAGGAAGAGGAGAGATGAGGAAGAGCACAGGTGAAAAAGAGAAGAAGGAAAGAGGAAGAGAAAAAAAGGAAAAAAGAATGACGTAGCATTGCCTCTGCGTTGATTTTGAAAATCAATTTGCATTCTTCGTTCATATTCGTTTTATTAATAATATAATCTCTTATATGTACATACCTATGTATATATATATATATATATATATATATATATATGTGGTAGATATTAATGTCTCTTATCTAATGTCAGCGACAAAGGATTGAGATTAGATATATATATATATATATATTTGTAAGATAGATATCTATGTATTAATATATTAATATAATCCGTATTATATAGTGATATCTTTGATGTATAGTGAACCGGTAGGTTACTCTTAGACCCATGGCGGCTCCTCATTACGTAGATTAAATTCTAGAGATGGTCTAGTCATAGACCGGGCACCAACGTTGGACGTCCCAACGCTAATTACATTTGATACACGATCGTGCTGTAAAGTTTCACCCTGCCCTGTTGGATCCCGAAGCGTGTAATTATGAGCTCAGGATTTTCCACGCTATTAGAATAATCAATGGTACGTGCGTATCTATTTACGAATATAAATGCTCTTTCGTTACGTTAAAACAATTTAAAAGATAAAACATTGTATACATCGACAAATATTTATATATATATATGTATGTATCGTACGAAACGATTTAATTTTTACAATGACGTCATATTAATAATTAATAATTATCTCATTTACTTTGTTTACGTTCGTGAAAAAGAAGAAAATTGTTGTCCTTTCTTTCTTCTTCTTTTATTCTTTCATTGCGCTCAGAGTTACTACAAGAAAAAAAGAAGAAAAAGAAAAAAAAAGAAAGAAAAAAAATAAAAACAAGAAGGAGAAAAAATTTGATTGTTAAGTCCGCCTGAAAAGTTATTAGTTTGAAGAGTTAATGCACAACGAAATACAGGCCTTTTATATTCGAAGCGATGAAGGAAACCGAGCCACTACGGAGCTCGAGGTCCAGTACCTGTTGCTACCGTGGACAGTAAGTACCTATAGAGGGAGAGTTACCGAATGAGGTTTAAAGCGACGGACTGTCTTTTAATGAAACTATTTTCTAAAACAAAAAACAAAAAAAGAAGAAGAAGAAAAAAAAGAAGGAAAAAAAAGGGCGAGAAAAGAGAAAAGAAATAGGAGAAAAAAAATATTAGTAAAGAGGAGGATAAAAAGGGAGACAGAGAGACAGAGAGAGAGAGAGAGAGAGAGAGAGAGAGTAGTATTAAGTATCGTTAAGCTAATGCGCTATTTCTTTCGTAAAATCTCATTTGTCGACTCTTTGAATGTCTCTTTAAAACTAATTTACAATCTTTTCTTCTTTCTTTTCTTTTGTTATTCTTCTTTTTCTTCTTCTTCTTCTTCTTCTTCTTCTTCCTCTTCGTCAAATATTTCAACGTTAACATTTCCTCATAGGGGAAATGGTTATCACTGGCAAGTTTCGAAAGTGTGGTTTCATAATTTCGAATATATATATATATATATATATATATATATATATATATATATATATATATATATATATTCGACTTCTCCAGAAATTATATGAATTTCTCTCAAGTACGATCAAGTCACATTCGGAATTCGTAATATAGTAGGAGACTCTTGAACATCCAGACGAAGTAAGGGTCTCTCTTTGCGTTTTCGATCTTTAATAACGAGTGAGTTCGCGATTGGATACTTCGATACTTTTTCTCTCGATTCCCTTATCGAGATAACTTGAGAAACTTTTTCTATACGATGGGCTAGTGTTGGAGGAGAGAGAGAAATGGGGGATGGACGGGTGGGGGTGAAAGAAATCATAGCTAAGTATATAGCGCCTCTCTCTCTCTCTCTGTCTGTCTCTCTAGAAAATGCCAATAACTTGCTATTATTTATATTAAACTTTTAGGAAAACTTCCATTTATTGCATCCAAGTCTTCGAGACTCATAGTAAATAGGATCTTATAACTTGGATTCTATCTTTTTACGCGACTTGCTCGTTTTCCACATCCTTTGTCAAGAAATACGTAGATATCTATTAAACGTAGATATGTATTTCGATTCAATTAAGAAAAAAAAAAAAATAAATAAATAAATAAATAAACAAAAAAAAAAATAAAAAAGAATTATAACAATTGTTCCGTTTACCATGTCGTTTCTTCCAAAATATGTAAATATCTAATTATAGTAAATCAGAAAATTTTTGAATGCGAAAAAAAGAAAAAAAGAAAAAGAATCATAACAATATATTGAATTAACGAAATCACGTTGGATATAGTTCATATTGGGAAAAAAAAAAAACATTCTATTACCCTTTATCAAACACTATTATTATACAAACTTGAGATTCGTTCATTTGTTTGTTTGTTTGTTCGTTGGTTTTTTTTTTTTTTCAATTGCCCACATCGAATTAACGAACGACTTATTGAAAAAGACTTAAGGCGGTAATTTAACTGTTAATAAGATCCTTAGATTTGTAATAAGAGAGTCGGCTATTTTTCTTATCTCTTCTTTTTCTCTCTTTCCTTTTCTTTTCTCTTTTTTCTCTTTTCTTTATAAATTTAATTACAAAATTACACGAAGGTAAGAGCGATACCAATTAGAGAGAAACATTGTAGTTAACGACAAGCTAAAGAGAGGAAGGTAGAAAGGAAGAAAGAAAAAAAGAAAGAAAGAAAGAAAGAAAGACAGGAAGGAAGGAAAGAAGGGAAGAAAAAAATAAATAAAGAAAGAAAAAGAGAGAGAGAGAGAGAGAGAGAGAAAGCGAAAGAAAGAAATAGATTTCTATCGAAATCTCTACGAAGGAAAAGTGGAAATTCTTGGAGGAGAGAAAATGATTTACGAGAGAGATGGAAAATAAAATATAAAGAAAAGAAAAAATCGCAAAAAAAAAGAAGACAAAAAAGGGAAAAGAAAAAAGAAGAAAGAGAAGAGAAAAGAAAAGAAATAACAAACTAAGAAACGTGATTGCATCGGTACGAAGACTCCACAATGAGTTTTACCCAATGGTATCCGCGCCCTCGTTACCGGAAATACGAAACGTTATTTCCTTTTATTGCATCGTAGAAGGTTTCGTCCGTTCGTTCGTTCGTTCGTTCGTTCGTTCGTCCGTTCGTTCGTTTATCAATTAATATTCCTCGCGAAAATTCATGCTTTTGTAGGAGAAGTCCAACGATATAGGATAGCAAGCCACTTTTGAAATTCCACGAGCGTTCGTCGGTAGATTAATATTGACGGTTTCGTTGGAGATTGGAGAGAAAGAGGATACGCAGATAGATAGAGAGAGAGAGAGGGGGGGGGGGAGGGATATATGTGAGAGGAGGAGACGTGGAAAATTTCATTTTCGTATCTTGAAACATGTATTGACAGCAATAATGGTCGAACTTGACCATTTTTATGAAAATAAAATGAGATATATTTATAATAATAATAATAATAATAATAATAATAATAATAATAATAATAATAATAATAATATAATAGTCGATAAAGAGAAAACTTTTGAATTAAGTATTTTAAAATGATTTCTGGATTGATCGATTCTTCTTTCTTACATATTATTATAGTTTCATATGTATATATATATATATATATATGTATATGTATATATGTATATAACTATATAAATAAATATAAAGATATTATATAACCGAGAAAGGAAAGAAGCTCGGTGGTGCAAATTGGAAGCTGCAAATATGCATTGTGCCGACCGTTTGTCATGCAAATGCGCTTTGCGGCTTGCGCGGGAACGGAATGGTGATTCGAAAGAAAGAGAAAAAGAAAGGAAGATAGAAGAAAGGGGGAATGAAGGAGAGGGAAGGACAAGGAAGAAAAAAGAGACGGAGAGAAGGAGGAGGAGGAAGAAGAAGAAGAAGAGGAAGAAAAAAAAGAAGATGGAATATGGGGGATGGAGTAGAGAAGAAGGAGAGAAGAAAAGAGAAAGAGAGAGAGAGAGATGCGAAACCGAGGTCTTCTAATTTATCTGGAATGCGAGTAGACGTCCTGCGAAAGTCAGCTGGTGGTGGCTGGGGCAAGAGTAAGAGCAATATCCATTAGCGAATGGTGGATGACTAGATGCCTGCTACTGTCTCGACGAGATAGAAGAAAGAGAAAAGAAGAGAAGAGAAACGAAAGAGAGAAACTCAGACCGAGTTGTTTCTGTATTCCTGTCCTTCTCTATTTAGCGCCAAAAAACACTAACACATACATACGTACATATATACATATATAAAGAGTGGACGAAATATTTGCAATGTTAGGGGGAAAAGAAAAAAAACAAAGAAGAAGAAGAAGAAGAAGAAGAAAATTGGCTTAAAGCCAAAGGTGTAAAGGTAATTGATTTTTCAAAATAAACCTTTTTTAACCAATGTAAATCTGATTCCTCTCTCTCTCTCTCTCTCTTTCTTTTTTTTTCTATACTCAGATTTTCTAAACCGTTCCAGTCGACATGCTATTTTTTCTTTTTTTTTTTTTTCTTTTTTTTCCCCTTTTATTTCCATCTTATCGTCTGTTCTTTTTTTTTTCTTTTTCGTTTAACATGATGCTCCTCCCTCCCTCTCATCCCCACCCCCATCTTTCTTACTTACGTATTACTTTGTTATTTCATCGAGCATTTGCTCAAGATCCAAGGGAAACAGATAATTTATATATATATATATATATATATATATATATATATATATATATATATATGTAATATTTGAGCCATTGTTGTTCTCTCTTAATGGATAGAATTTTATCTATGTATGTATGTATTAATCATATTTAATGGCATCGGTATTATATCTCTAGATCGTTCGTCATCCCGTTTTTAGATGACATTTCTCTCACATTGTTTCGAGTTTCTATCCTTTATCCATTTATTCTAACTCCGTGTCTCTATCCTTTATAAATTATTTATTTATTTATTTTCTTGTTTACTTATACTCAATTACCATTCATTATGGAAATATAACGTACGTGATATAAGTGTTAAATGTTTCAACGATTGATATAATAATTTAAAAGAAGACGAAAATAAAAAAGAAATTACTCGCATCAAATAAACGACAGAGGCATATTATTTTCTACTTTTTCTGTTGGGTTTTTTTCTTTTTTCTTTTTTTTTTTTTTTTTCTTTTCTTTTCTTATCGAATAAAATACACTATCGTAGCGTATTATTACTAAACGTCGAAAATAAAAAGTAAATGACCATAAGAGAAAATTTTGAAGGGATCGATGGGAGGAAAAGCATCGTAAAAAGGAAAAAAGTGAGAAAAGAAAAGAAAAGAAAAGAAAAGAAAAGAAAAGAAAAGAAAGGAAAAGAAGAGAAGAGAAAAAAGAAAAAAGAAAAGAAAAGAAATCCGATCGAAAAAGTGTACGCATTTTATGGCGTGATTTTCTTTCTTTTCTCTTTTTTCTTTTTTTCCTCTCCTTTTCTCTTTCTTCCTTTTTTTTCTTCCTTTTTCTTCTTCTTTTCCGTAGTAAACGATGCTCTCGTAAAAAAGAAAAAAAAAGTGAATGCGAGAGGCCTCTTTCAGGATCGGTGTGGACGATAACGTTTCTCGATATCACGATATCCCATCCCTCCTGCCCCTCCCACCCTTCCTTCCTTCCTTTTCTCTCACTTATCCATCGACTTATGCTAGAGTATCGAGAGAGTGAGTTTTTAGTCTCCTCCCAACCCCCCGGACCACGCGAGCGATGAAAGTGCAAGCCTTTCTCTCTCTTTTGCTTTTTTTCCATTCTATCCAAGGGTCGAAGGGCCAAGATGGATATGAGGGTAAGTCATGCCAAGAATGGACGACGCGTTTTTTCCTCCTCCTCCTCCTCCTCCTCCTCTTCCTCTTTCTTCTTCTTCTTCTTTTTCGAAAATTTACATAACGTGTGAGGATTCAGGAGTCGATACTTCCAACGATATATTTATATGACTTTTGAAAGAGTTTAAATTTGAAACACGATAATTATTATGGAGAAAGGACAGAGAGAGAAAGAGAGAGAGAGAGAGAGAGGGAGGGAGGAAGGGAGGAAAATAAAAATGAATGGAAAAAAAAATTCATCGTATTTTAGTCAACTCTTCTTTATTATCCAAATTGAAATTGTAGAGATATTAAAGCGATTTTACCAATCAAAAGTTCATCTCCCGACTGGAAACGTGATTATCTCCATCAGTTCGATTATTTTCGATATATCGATTTGTAACTTAAAACCGGATGAAATAGTAGAGGTAAAGGAAGAAGAAAATGAAGGAATGGAAAGAAATAAAAAAAAAAAAGGAAAGAGAGATTAAAAAAGAAATAAAGAGAAACAAAAAGGAGGAGGGATATAAAGTAAGAAAAGGAAATATAAGGAATAAAACGAATGAAACAATAATACGTTTATTATCTGGAGTGACGTGTTAGGCTGACGTTGTTGATAAATGTCATTATGTAAATAACGTTAAAGAAATCGGAAAGATTCGATTTGTATCGAATGGATACATCGAATAAATTAAATCTCTCTTGTATTTTGCTTTTTATTTTTGTTTTTATTTTCTCTTTGTTTTTTCCATTTTCTTTCTTTTCCTCTTTTTCTTTTTCTTTTTTTTCTTTTTTTCTTATTTTTTTATTTCATTTTATCTTATTTTCCTTCTCTCCCTCGGGAGGATATCCCCAGTGTGAAAATTCTCTCGTCGATTTGCATTTGGAAAAAGAGATAGGCGTAAAAAGAGAGAGAGAGAGAGAGAGGGAGAGAGAGGGAGAGAGAGAGAGAGACAGAGAGAGATAATAGACAGAGATGGAAAGCATCGATTCGCTTGATAATGTAAACTCGAAGGTACGCGACTTTTTGTCCCGGATTATCGTAGAAGCCTTCTCTCCTGGTCCGTCGATTCAACCTCTCGACGCTTGGAAAAAGGGTTGGAAAACTCCCTGGTCAAAATTGGGAGTGGGGTTGTGAATTCGTTGGGGTAGAATACGAACGAATAGCTCGGCTAGGGCACAACACGAAAGGGGCGGTAAACTCTGCCTGAAGAGACAGTTACGCTACTAATATGCAAATCTTATCATCCGATTTATTCGGCAGCCCTACCCTTTCCTATAACTCTCTCTCTCTCTCTCTCTCTCTCTCTTTCTGTCTCTCTGTCTCTTTCTATCTATTTTACATATACACACATGCGGCTCATATTAACAATTAGTTCTTCCTTTTTCCTCTTTTTTCTACTCTTTTCTTTATTTTGTTCTTTTTTATCCCTATCGACATAATCGACGAATTTCACAATGATACTGACCAACTTTCCAATCATCCCTTCTCCTTTTCTTTCCTTTTTCTTTTGTTCTTCTTTCTTTTCCCTGGTTTTTTTTTTTTTCTTTTTTTAATTTCGTAGATCGATTTGTTAAGGACTAATCTGTATTTGTGATTTATTTCCGTTGAGTAACGTTTCTTTCTTTTTTCCCAATGTAAAAAAAAGAGTTAAAGAAAAACAAAAAAAAAAGTCAAAAAACAAAATAAAAGAAAAAGCGAGAGAGAGAGGACACAAAGGAAAATGAATCATACAGGAGACGTAAAAATACGTGATATTAGTTTCATACGAGTATCGAGATCAATATAATCGTAAATAGTGGAACCTCGAATGATTCCCTATGAGATGAGAAATCAAACGTATTCAAGCTAAAACGGTATATGGAGGTCAATTGTCTCGTAAAATTCAAAAATTGACATACGAGTAAGATTATTTTAACCAGTAAAAATCTCGAAACAATTTTTTCTTTTTGCTGATAGAAGAAATATGAAGCGAGAAATTTATGAAACAAAACGAAACAAAAAAAATCTTATATATATATATATATACACAAGTATATAAATCGTTTACAAATCTTTCGTTTAATAACGAGAAGAAACATATCGCCGAAGTATTTCACGAAATAGCGTGTTCTGTTCGATAAGAGTTCGAAGAGGATTTGGAATGAGGAAAGTGGAAGTGATTTTGTTCGTGGAGGACCGTGAAGATCCAGGAGACATTGATATCACAAGGAAAAAAAAAGAGAAAGAGAGAGAGAGAGAGAGAGAGAGTGAGAGAAAAAAAAAAGAAAAGAAAAAAGAAAAGGAGAAAAGGAAGAAAGAGGCGGACTAAGACAGAATCGTCCCGCAGAGACGTTAGCGCTTGGTGTTCACCCTCAAGTTCCCTCTCGTAAGAGGGACGACTGATGGGAAAGAAAGGAGAATGAAAGATAGGATAAGCGTTGCCTTTTTCTTTCTCTGGAGGGTTCCAAAGGACCAGTCCACATTTCATGCGAATGCGTTTGCCGATGAGACGACGTTAAATTTCGCCGTAGGAAGCGAAACGATCTTCTACGATTGCACTTTTCTTTTTTTTTTCTCTCTCTCTTTTTTCTTTCCTTCCCTTTTCTCTCCTTTGATGAAGAAGGAAGAAGAAGAGGAAGAAGAAGAAAAAAGAAGAAGGAAAGAAAGAAAAATAGCTACCTATCTATATAATAATAATAATAACAATAATAATAATAGTAATAATAATAATAATAATAATAATAATAATAATAATAATAATAATAATAAAAAGGGAAATGTATTCTTACCGATGGAATATTTCTTTCTTTCTCTTTTTCTCTTTTAATTATCGCCGACTCTTTAGAAGCACGGTGTCGACGATCATAGCCAAAAGAAAAAGAAATAAAGAAAGGGAAAAAGAAGGAAGCAAAAATTAATCGATCTTCTAAATTACTATTGAAGGAAAATTATTTTCATTTTGAATAGAAAAAGAAAGTGGAATTATTGTGAAGGAAAAAAAAAGAGCAATAAAAAAAAAAGAAAGGAAAAAAAAAATGCGCGTCTATTCGAACGCATGTAAGTTGTTCCGGTTTCTTTTTTTTTTTTTTTTTTTTTTTTTATTCCTTTTTTATTTCTTTTGTTTTCTCTTTCTTCCTTTTTTTTTCTGCTTACGTCAGATAAAATCGCCGAGACGACAGGGATAAGTTCGTAAGTGTATATAGATGGCCAGAGAAGATGGTAGAGAAGTAAGAGCAAAGTGGGTGGTGGATTGTGGGTGGTGGTAGTGGTAGTGGTGGGGGTAGGGGGATAGTACTACCGGTAGAAGCAAGTCTCGGTATCCTGGAGAATTAGACCATGTAAGGAATGGTTGATGGGCGTCTCGGTAACCGGCGAACTAGCTGGTTTTATGGGACGATGGTTTTACGAGCGCATCTGGCTCATACACCATCCCCCGTTGCCGTTCGCTTAGTGCTAACCTTCGTGTAAGAGTGAGTGAGAAAGAGGTGCGCAGATATAGTATATCTATATCTATATGTACACACATAAAGAAAAAGAAAAAGAGAAAGAGAGAGAAAGAAGGAGAAAGTATGTGTGTACGAGAGAAAGAGAGAGAGAGAGAGAGAGAGAAAAGGATAGTATACGTACACGTAGCACTTTTACCTGGATCGAACGATCTTCGACGAATCCAAGAACGTTGGACTCAGGTCATGCTTCGAAAGACGAGCGATTTCTTCGACTTAGGCTTTGCGAATGTTACGAGCTTTTTCTCTACAATCACCCTGAAAGCATCCTATATATATATATATATATATATATATAGAGGGTGATTCAAAAGATTTCTGATATAATATCTCGTGTCTAATAAAATTAATCCGCGAAAAGGAATGTCATTTGCAATGATAAAACGTATGTAATTGATTTGTTTTTCCCTTCATCTTTAAATAATCTAAGAACGTTCGACCAAAATTTCAAAAAGTTTTGAGACAACCTAATATATTAGATCTACCTCCTAAATTTCTTATATATAATATAGGACGTTACAAAAGGATTTTAATTTAATAATGAGAAGGTTCCTTATTCTTAATAATTTAGATTCTCCGACAGCTTTCTATCCCCCGTAACCCCTTTTGCAAAATTCACTTTTGTTCGAGTCCAATGTTAATAACTTCACCCTTCGATCCCACGAGCAAATGTTAAGGGACGAAGACTCGTCGTGAATAGTGTGACGTTACAACCGAGAGAGTATCCTTCTTAATGAATGAGAAGACACGAAATCCTTCTCTCTGTCTCTTTCTCTCTCTCTTTCTCACTCTATTTCTTATTCTCATGATTTTTTTATTTTATGAATCTTCCCTATGTCTTTCCAATTGTTAGGCAATGAAAGTGTGGGTACGTCGATGTGTTTGATGCATAGATGCCAGAAGGAAATGAGATATTTAACGATTCATTTCAATTCATAATATATATAATCGATCACGTAATTAGTTATTAATCAATCAAACAGGGAAATCAAGCACGGTCTTGTGCATGGAATCAATCGAAATTGGGAAATGCGAGTTGATAGAGGGAGAGGGAGAAGGAGAGAGAGAGAGAGAGAGAGAGAGAGAGAAAGAATAAAAGAAATCATCAGATTTTATTGTAGATTAATATTTGTCACTAAAAGGTTTCTCTCTCTCTCACTTTCTATCTCTCTCTTAATTAAATCATGCTTACATCAGTTATAATGCGCATACGGCAATTTACATTAAACGTCTCTTTGATACGAAATGCCGTTTATCAAAACTTGTATATAACAACAACAACAACAAAAAAAGGAATATATATATATATATATATATATATATATATATATTTTTAATAATTCAAATTAAATGGTAGATGCAGGATGAATGAGTCGGTAGGTAAAGCGTTGAGCGGAAAATTACAAACAATATTTCTATCATCGAGTCG
Source organism: Vespa crabro (assembly GCF_910589235.1). NCBI lineage: Eukaryota > Metazoa > Arthropoda > Insecta > Hymenoptera > Vespidae > Vespa > Vespa crabro. Next base: position 1,296,711 of record NC_060975.1, read on the forward strand.
ATATTTAATAATTATCAATAATTATTACAATTAGTACGTATCTCTAAAAATTGTCCGATATTGAGTCGCGTGTATATGAACGATTAAAAAAAAAAAAAAAAAAAAAAGAAAAGAAAAAAGTGAACGATCTGGCTGTTAATATAAAATAGAAAAAAAAAAAAATGAAAAAGAAGAAAAAGAAAGAAAGAAAAGAGATTTCAGAAACGTGAATTTAAAGACTCAAGAAAGGAAGGAAGGAAGGAAATGCTCTCTCTCTCTCTCTCTCTCTCTCTTTTTTCTTTTCGTTTTCGATGGCAACGTGAGTATGGATATCGATTGACAAGGCGAGGCAGTTGTAGAAACTGGAAGGACATAAAGGAGATTGGACGAGGGCGGACGATACTCGCGTAAACCCTGTAGGTACCCATATTCACCCCATTGCCAGAGAACGTTCTCTCTAACAGGAGTTTGCTTCCCTCGTTTCACAAGGATTTTTTTTCTCTCTCTCTCTCTCTCTCTCTCTCACTCTCTCTGTCTCTCTCTATCTCCATCCCTATACCTCTCTCCGTCTGTCACGTGGATCGTCATATATAATAAACAAGCTTAAGAAATATTATTATACGTTTTACGACTTATAGATCGAATAGATTTGAAATGTGAAAAAGGTCAAGTTTTCACTTTTTAAATCGTTCATCGATGATACGAGAAAATATTAGAACGATCGATCTAATGGCAAATTTTCTTTTTCTTTTCTTTCTTTCTTTCTTTCTTTTTTTTTTTTTTGTTTTTTTTTTGTTTTTTTTTTTTTCCTTTTTTCTTTTTCCTTTTCCCCTTCAATCATATCCATTCCCGACGAATCCTCTCGAACAAGAAATAAAATAATGTTTATCTAATTAGGTATAAACAACAAGATACACGGGAAGGGTTGATAAACGCGGAGAGGGAAAATAGGAAGTATTGGATGGAATGGGAAAATAGTTTTTCGAACGATCGTTTAAATACTCGTTAATTAATGACGATAACCCACTCACTCCCTATCCCCTCCCCGTACTCCGCTTTACCCCTTTAGCCCCTCTCCCGCCTCCCTCATTTTCCCCCTCAGTTTCCTCGATTGCGCGAAAGCGATTTAAACGACTTCGATATCGCGTTACACCTCGAATATTTAATGATATCGCCGTTAATTACAATCTCTCTATCTATCTATCTATCTCTCTCCCTCTCTCTTTCTCTCTCTCTCTCTCTCTCTCTCTCTCCCTCCCCCTCCCTCCCTCTCTCTCTCTCTCTCGATCCTAATCGACATCGTACAATTTCCGCGCATCGCCGAGCTAATTAGCCTCTCCCGATGAGTCCGCCTGCTGTTGCTCCTATCGCTGCTGCTGCTGCTGCTGCTGCTGCTGCTGCTGCTACTGCTGCTACTGCTACTGCTGCTGCTACCGCTGCTGCTGCTACTGCTGCTGCTGCATTATACCTCCGTGCAACGATATCGTTTCTTCTATTTCTCCTTTTTTTTTCTTTTTGTTTCTTTTTTTTTCTTTTTTTTTTTTTTTTGTTAATTTTTATTTCCACTTTTGTTTTTCGTTTTTCGAAAAAAAGTAATTTTTCCTTATCGACGTAAACGCGATATCCGATAATTCGGGATAATATCGTTGATACGAAGTCGTGCATCGTATTAATAAGATTTGTTAAGATATTAAAAATGAAAGGAAAAGAAAGGAAGGAATGAAAAAGGAAGGAGAGAGAGAGAGAGAGAGAAAATTTATATTCACAATTTAGGGCGAAAGAAAAGAAAATAAATCGAATTGAATCTTGTTGATAAAGGAAGAAAGAAAAAAGGGAGAGAAGGGAGAGAGGAAAAAAAGAAAAATTGAAAAACGGACGATTCCGATGACGCGGAAGACATGCGTAACATGGAGATTTGGCTCGTGTCAGAGAGAAACACGTCGGTGTTGTCTGACGGATATGATATTGCCGGATATGGGAACGCGATTTCCCGTGCTACCTACCCTATGTATATCCCCTCGCGTCCTTCTCCATTTCGTAATACACAGAATACAAATGGGATATAGATACGCACGCGTAACCGTGGCCGAAACTAAATTAGGTATACGTTGAATTCTCGGGACATATATAGTGCCAGAGAGTGTAGTCCTCGATTTAACGATTCGTAAGGGAAATCGCGTGTGTTCATCTAAAATACAAATCAATCGATTAAAATATATTATGAACATTTACGAACGTTTTACTTTATTTCTTTCTTTATTCATTTATTTTAATTTTCTTTATTTCTTCTTCTTCTTTTTCTTTTTTTTTTCTTTTCTTTTTTCTTTTTTTTTTTTTTTTTCTTAGCTTTCGATTGATCTTAAACGCGTCCATCGATAGACTTTTCTTCCGCTCCACTTTTTTTTTCTACAGATTTCTTTTCGTTCTTTTTTCTTTTATTTTCTTTTGTTTTCTCTCTCTCTCTCTCACTCTCTCTCTCTCTCTTCATTATCCTTTCCCGATTATAATTGCTGTAATATCAGCGATCAGAGTTCCATCGAAAAATAATAAACGACGATATATATAATAAACATCATATTCTTTAAATATTAATTACAAAAGAATTTTCATTTTATCTATTTCCAACAAATTAACTTCTTTTTAATATGAATTTTGATATCAATGAATTTGATTTTGAAGTAATACAAATTCTGATATTAGACGAAGCCAAGTCGTTACAATGATCATCAGAATCGATTTTCAAGCGTATACGTATAATACAACGACGTATTCTAATATAATTGAGGATAGAGAATGTAATGATTATAACAAATAAAAGGAAAAAAATATTATATAAAGAAAAGAAAATTTGTCATTGATATTTCTTATGATTGTTTTTTTTTTTTTTTTTTTTTTCTAATAGATCTTGGAAATTTTCTACATAGATTTGAGATGGTAGTCGAACGATTATCGTATCTTCTCGTTGACAGTAATTATAAAATTCGATTGCTCGTAGCAAATTATTAGCCCGTAGAATTTTGTGCGACCGAGAAATATCTGCTAAATCGTTTGTGTACCACTTTGTTTGTTCTTAATTTCTCTCTCTCTCTCTCTCTCTCTCTCTCTCTCTTTATTACATTTTTTTCTCTCTGTTCAATATTTTTCTCTATTTTCCTGAAAGTAACGCGTATGCAACGAACAAACGTGCGCGCCTATATACACACACACAGAGAGAGAGAGAGAGAGAGATGCATACACGCACAAACGCACACTCTGCTGTTTTTCGATCGGAGGATAATATTTAAATTGGATTTGTTGGAAAAGCGCAATCAACGGCACGATGTCGCCGCGCACGGGTCATTCATCCGGGCTGTGCGGCCTAGTCGAAATATATTGACGGATCGATGCTCTCGATGAGTCTGAAGGAACTTCTAGACTACTGATATATCGTGGCTATCGATCGATCGATCGAGACTATTGATTTATCGATCGATACGATCGATACGATGTAACCTACGATCTGTGTGGTTCGATTTTAAACTTATCCGACCGGAGTTCGTCACTTCAACTATTTATAAATATTTCGTCCAAACGATACGGACAATTTTTAACTATTAAAAAGTTTGCTCGGGTTTTAGTGCCAGGAAGAAAAAAAAGAAAGAAAGAAAGAAAGAAAGAGAGAGAGAGAGAGAGAGAAGATGAAAGAAGGTTTGACATCGTTAATATTAAAGTGCTTTTGGATTTCGAGATTTTTGTCGGAATATCAAAGATCTGTTAATTTTTTTCCTTTTTTTTCTTTCTTTCTTTTTTTTATTTTATTTCTTTTATTTTTCGTACGCAAAGATGCGAAATTCTTTTCCATTCTTTTTTTTCTTTTTCTAATTTAATTAAGTAATATCTACGAATATCGAAACAATTCCGTAGAATAAATTGTCACAGAAGAAACGTGCGTGTGTGAAATGAAAAATTTGACGAAATTCTCCGGTAAGTAGTCATTGAGAAAAAAAAAAAAACAAAAAAAAAAAAAAAAGGAGAAACTCGTCGGAGAAAAGAGCGAGTATTATTACTTTAGAAAATTTTTACCTTAATGTCCGACCCGGTGACTACTCGAATTAGACATTTTTTAGAAATTAATCAAAATCAAATCGAAATATTTTTTTTTCTTCCTTTTCTTTTTCTTTTTCATCGAATTTATTTTATTTTCTCCTATTTCAAGGGTTTGACGTATAAGGGGAATAGTCGATTTACGTTTCATGCCTGTTGTTTCTCTTTCTATCATTCTTTCTCTCTCTCTCTCTCTCTCTCTCTCAGATATATATATATATATATATATATATATATATATATATATATACCACATGTTATGTTCCATTATCGTTTTGATGCCGAGTGCAGAGTCCGCGTGGTCGCTACGTATCCACACATATACATAGACATTGCGTAGTATATAGGGAAGGGTAGGAGCGACATTACCTACGACGAAGCTTCAAAGGCGTAGAGAACCTGGCATTGTAACAGTGAATACGTCAAAGACAGCCTAGGCAGACGTATACCAGTATTGGTCGTCACTCAGCTTCGTGTGACCATGTAAATGTCTAATTGTATGTGTATACAAGCTTATATGAGAGAGAGAGAGAGAGAGGGAGAGAGAATCATATTCTCTCTCTCACTCTCTCGTTCGAGTACAGAGAGCAAGCAATGCCGTAGTTTGTCGGTCACAGGATACGATCATAGCGAACAAAGGATCCTTTGTCGGCATGTGAGCCACGCGGGTAGCCTTCGAAGATCTATCCGCGAATCCCCGCGTCTAAATACAAGTGTTTAAACGTCGTTTCTATTTTATTTTAATGCTCTCAACGTTCTATAATGAAGCAAATTGATTGTTTTTTTTTTTTTGTTTTTCGATGAGACAACAAATTCATCGATCGAAATTTTCCTCCTTCAATATACGATTAAACAATTTTCTTATTATGTTTCATCTTTGTTTTTTACCTTTTCTATCTTTCTTTTTTCTCCCTTTTACCTTTTCCCTCCTCCTCCTCCTCCTCCTCCTCCTCCTCCTCCTCCTCCTCTTCCTCATCCTTCTCTTTCTCCTCCTCTTTAGTACTTACTTCGCTTGAAATAATGTTACAACGTTCCTTAGACAATGTTAGTTCTCTTTTTTTTTATATATATATATATATAAATGTTTGTGTATGCTTGTGTGTTTGTGTTTATGTATATGTATAGAAGAGAAACCTTTTGTTGTGAACGATAGAGAGGCGTCTTTATCATCGTTACTCGATCGAACTCTCATCGGGAGCGTTTCGACGAGAAGAGAAAATTTTATTAAAAGCTCAACAGAGTAATTTTCTCAGAGAGAGAGAGAGAGAGAGAGAGAGAGAAGAGGAGGGGTGATGGGATGGTATATCATAATTAAAATCGATACTCTACGGTAATATCAATTCTCGTACAAGTGCTATGAAAGTTTCTAATCGAAACGTTCGTTCGTTTTGTTATCGTAAACGTATTAGTATAAGCCAAAGAAACTAATTGAAGATCTTGGAAGAAACATATGGGAGAAAGTAAAAAAGGAAAAGGAAAAATAAAATAACATTGTATTTTATTTATGTTAATATATTATGAATCATGTATTCTATTCTTTGTAGATATATTTCTATTTTTATTATCTTGCAAAATGTTTTTTTTACTATCTCTCTCTCTCTCTCTCTCTCTCTCTGGCACCAATTTTTCAAATTATTGCGACGAATAATTAAACGTTAATATTATCGAATAAATCATGTTTTCAAGATTAATTTTAAAGATCAAAAGGGTCGAAAGATCAACAACGTTTTTTTCTCTAATTTCCTAATTCTTTTTTTTTTTTTTTTATTTCTTTCTCTTTTATTTTTTTTTCTTTTTTTTTTTTTTTTTTTTTTAATATAAAAACTAACATGCCTGTGGTTTTAGCATGTAAAAAAAATTTTACCCATTCGAAACATTTTATTGAAGGAAATATTTTTTATTAAAAATTCATGAATATATACTAAATATACGCACATACATACACACAAATATATATACAATATGTTATGATGCTTACAGTCTACAGTTTTCAAAGTTTAACAAATTTTTCAACAATACGTTCATATTTTCTTTGTCTCTCTTTCTCTCTCTCTCTCTCTCTCTCTTCCCGCTCCTCTCTCTCTCTCTATCTATCTCTCTCTCTCTCTCTCTCCATCTCTCTAGCTATGTCTCTTTTATGAGCGTTCCAATTTCCTTGAATCGTTTATCGACTCACGGAATCAGAGTTAAGATATAATCAATATGCATATATACATATATACATATAATATATAATACATAAATATATAATATATAATATATATGTTAGTCATGTAAAGGTCAGATTCAAGATCTTGCAATTGAATACGATTGAAAATTGTTCTCTAAACGTTCTCTCTCTCTCTCTCTCTCTCTCTCTCTCTCTCTGTCGTTTAAATAACGTTCGTGAATGTATTAGCAGTTTGCTTTGCGTGCCGCAATTGGTTCGAAGTTGCTTTCTATCTTTCTCTCTCTCCCTCTCTCTCTCTCTCTTTCTCGCTCAGGTTGGAAGAACGCAAAGCGAATGTAAACGGAAGGGACCAGTGTCAAGTTTGCGTCGTTGCAGAGACCACCGAGCTAAACCAAGCGGAACGCGTGCGATTTAATACGCACCAGTTACGCTAACTTCTCTTAGGATTGTCTCTCTCTTCCTCTCTCTCTCTCTCTCTCTCTCTCTTTCTTTCTGTCTCTTTTTCTCTTTCTCTCTCTCCCTTTCGTTTTATTCGACGAAGGAAAATAGAACAAATTTTCTCGAGAAAATTTTCAATCCCCTGTCGTTTCTCTACCATCGAATAAAAGTTTCCATCCCAATCCCAGCTATGCATACCTACCATACCTACTTTTATTTTTTTTTTTGTGTTTTACAAAAAGAAAAAATAAAAAGAGAAAAAAAAGTTATAACGGAATTTCGTGCAACACAACACCCAGACGCCCGTCGATGATGTTGCTAAAGAGCTCTAATTATTTCATTCTCTCTCTCTCTCTCTCTCTCTCTCTCTCTCTCCCCCTTCTTCTTTCTATAGTCCTTCCTTTCTCTCATCAACATTCGAATTTCCCGCTTATGACAGTTTCGAATTTCCTGTCTGTCGTAACATTATATATAAACTTTGTATCGTTATTCCTTCAAATATAATTTATATCGGACAATGGACCAAAAAAAAAAAATGTCGATTTTTATTTTCAACGGGATAAATCCGATTGATGAAAAAATTATTGCATTTTAAAAGCCGACCTATAAAAGAAAAAAAAAAAAGAAAAGAAAAGAAAAGAGAAGAGAAGAGAAGAGAAGAGAAGAAGAAGAAGAAGAAGAAAAAAAAGAAAACAGAAAGGAAGGTTGGAAGGAGGAAAGAAAAAAAAAAAATAACGAAAGAACGAGCGTCGAAAGGTTAAAAGAAAAAAGTCTTGTTACTATCGAAAAAAGTGGTGGTTCATGAATGACGTGAAAAAAAAAAGAAAAAAGAAGAAAAAGAAGAGAGAGAGAGAGAGAGAGAGAGAGAGAGAGAGAGAGAGAGAGAAAAGAGGGAGGAAAGAAGAAAGGAAAGGAAGAGGAAAAAGGAAGAAAAGAAACAGAAAGAATCGAATGATCGAATCCCCATCGAATGATCGAAGTGAAGCTTTTAATCGAGAAGAATCAGAGAGGAGGTAGCAATAAAGGTAGGTGATATCTCTCTCTCTCTCTCTCTCTCTTTCTTTCTCTTCTTGTCCCTCTCTTTCTCTCTTTCTTTCTTTTTGGATAGTAAAGGATGGTCGGGGGTTTGGAAAGAAGGAGTCACAGCCGGATTTAATAAACATTCCCGGGTGGTAATCGGGTACAGACGGTGGAAGGAAATGAGTGTCTCGCGAAAGAGAGACAGAAAGAGAGAGAGAGAGAGAGAGAGAGAGAGAGAAAGAAAGAGATGACTATACCTCGAAGGAAACCTAGATTCCAAGGTAGATTAAACTCGGCGGAGATATGCCGTCGTCGATAAGTGCCTTTAACTTTCAGCAAACTGTTCATAGTTCGGTGCGTACGCAATGAAGTCTCCGAAGATAGCGCGTTCGGGCAAAGCCAACGAATCCTTTCGTCGATCAATTACCGAAAGCACCCAGGGATTATGTGCCTTCTAAACCATTTTCTTCTTCTTCTTCTTCTTCTTCTTCTTCTTTTGCTTCTTCTTCTTCTTCTTTTGCTTCTTCCACCTCTTCTTCTTCTTCTTCTACTTCCTCCTCTTCTTATTTTTCTTCTTCCCCTTCTTCTTCCTCCTCCTCTTCCTCTATCCTTCTTTTCCTTCTTGTTTTTCTTCTAGCTATTCACAGTTCTCTACTTTGTTTCAGAGTTTTCCCGCATTATCGTACTACTAAAACTGGAGCGAATGTAAATTATTCAAAGAAGAATCTTGGGTAAATGTATGTAGTAACTAAGATAGTATCTACCCATTTATATGTCTATCTGTCTATCTATCTATCTATCTATCTATCTATCTATCTATTTTTCTATCTACTTATATACCCAGACTCAAACTTTTTTACGAATCGAAAAAAATTCTCTTGAAATTATTCAAATTCAGTCTATTATTATATATCGATAAATAATATAGTTAAGGGTATATATATATATATAAATATATATGTATATATGTACATATTTTTAGTTTTATTCGAATAAGATATTTCTTAAAAATCTACACTGAGATTCAATCGTATTTATTAAAAGGTTCATACATGAATTTAACTTCTTTTCATGTCTAACAAGAAAAAAAAATCAAAAAAAAAAAAAAACAAAAAAACAAAAAAAAAATCTATATCAAACGACAATCTTAGACGGTTTAAAAAAATTAAAAGATTTTATATTCGTATATTCGACTTTATATTCGACATTTTCTTCAAGGTAGGGTTAGCGTCAGAAAGGTGAATAGGTGAGTGAAGGGATTGGAGATATGAAAGAAACGAGAAAAACAAAGAGTAAAAGAAAAAAAAAATAGAAAGAAATCAGTACTAATTGCCAAAAAGAGAGAGATAGAGAGAGAGAGAGAGAGAGAGAGAGAGAGAGAGTAGAAAAGAAATAGAAAAATGATCGAGGGGTTTCGACAGACGGATGAGATAAAATACGTTTCTAAAATTCCATCTACATTTCAGAGTTGGGTCGTCGTTTCCGACTGGAAATCGAGCTTCTCTCTCTCTCTCTCTCTCTCTCTCTCTCTCTCTCTCTCTCTCTCTCTATCTCTTGGATTTGAATGAGTAGTAGTAGTAGTAGCAGTAGTAGTAGTAGTAGTAGTAGTAGTAGTGGTAGCAGGAATCAAATCGAGTCAATTCGAGTTGAGTCCAGTCAATTCGATTCGAATTCTCGTCAAGTCAAAAAGGTCAAGCTGGGCCAGTGAGTCGAATATTAGGTAGACAGAGATAAAATGAGATAAAACGAGAGAGGACAAGAAAGAGAGATAGAGAGAGAGAAACAGAGAGAGAGCGAGAGAGAGAGAGAGAGAGAGAGAGAGAGAGAGAGAGAGTCAATAGTCAGTTGGAACGATTACGCGATCCGCGAAAGCGCCCGAGAAACGTTGGAATTTCATTAGCATCGAACGTTGCCGGTCGAACTGTCCAAGTCTACTACTTGTCCAAGTCTACTGCTACTACACACGTTCTACGACAAGACTCCCCTCTCTCCTATGATCGGTTCCTCTTCTTGTGGTATATACGGCCCTGGTCCTATTCGTTCCTGAACAATGTGTGGATAGAAACCGTGATAGGGTTGAAGAAGTACGAAATGGGAGGGACAAGTTGGAGAGGGTAGAGAGGGGAGGAGGTTAGTTGTTACCTACATACGTGCCTGACTGCTGCATCTCTCTCTCTCTCTCTCTCTCTCTCTCTCTCTCTCTCTCTGTCTCTCCCTTTCTCTCTCCCTCTCATTGTCTATCTATCTATCTATGTATCTCCCTCTCTTTCTCTTTTACTCTCACGTTTGTTGTCTCTTCGAACGAGGAAACCTCGCTAACGAGCGAGACCAGACAAACTTCGGAAAGCTGATTTTCAAACGTCTCTTCCTATAACATCGTTTTCCTTTTCTTTTTCTTTTTTTTTTTTTTGGTTTTTCTTTTTTCTTTCTTTCTTTTCTTCTTTCTTTCTTTTTTTAATCTATCTTTCTCCTTTGTCTCTTTCCGTCTCTGTTCGTCTCTCTTTCTCTCTCTCTCTCTCTCTCTTTTTCTCTCTTTTTAATACATCTTTATTTTCTAAAAATAATTAGTCAGAGTATTTATCGTATTTAACGTATCTTAATCGTTGGCATTTTATCTCCGATAAAATAGTATACCTAAATACGTACATACGTGTTACGAGGCAACACCGAAAACCGACCCCGGCCGATCTTTCGCGGTCAGATTTTCTCTACGATTGGTAAATCTATTGCGTTAAGCCCTTTAAAGTTGGTCAACGTTGGGAAGATCTAATTTGCCGTGCAACTAAAGGGAGAGGTGGGGAGAGTGGGGGGGGGCAGGGCGGGAGGAACGGAGATGAGGTTACTATATGTACGTGTGTCTACGAAAGAGAAATAGAAAGAGAAAGAAGGATAGATAGATAGATAGATAGATAGATAGAGAGAGAGAGAGAGAGAGAAGGAGAGATGGCGAATAGATGGCAGAGAGACAGAGGACAATAGTGTGCCGTAGGATCGGTGGTGTAAAAGCGGAAGGCACTCTCACCCTCTTTCACCCCTCTCTTTCGTAGGGTGCGAGGTGGGTGTTGCTAGCCCCAGCGTTCACTAACGTCCCACCCATTCC
>NC_060975.1:1312500-1327500 GCF_910589235.1 Vespa crabro
ATTTATCAAAAAGATGCAACTTTAATTATTTTTATTTACTTCCTCTTACTTCTTTCTTCTTACTTTTTTCCTTCTCTACGATCAATTTCTTCGATAAAAGGTAAATATATATATTTTCTTTTTCTTTTTTTTTTTCCCCTAAAAGAGAATTCTCTCTTGAAAAAGTTTCGCAGTTGAGACCCTTAGAAATATATCTACATCGATAAAATATAACCAGTTCGTCAGCATCTTTTTCCTTCTCTCTCTCTCTCTTTCTCTCTCTCTTTCGTACTCACCTTATCGATAGTCAAAGGTGTATCAGCCCATTGGATCGCGTTGTTTGTTTGGCGTGAAGTTTATCGGTTCTTCGACGATTTCTCAAAGTTGGTCGAGCTAGTTTCCCAAGCTCCTTCCTCCTTCTCCTCCTCTTTTCTTCTTCTTTCTCTCTCTCTCTCTCTCTTTCTCTCTTTCACATCCACAGATTCCCTCCTTACGGAATTCCTTTGGGAACTTTCCGATATTCATATCTGCCTGCTACTACATCAAAAATTCCAAGCTCGCCCATACCTACCATCCTCAGAGTTCTCCTCCCTCAGTTATAAAGGATTCGCAGCCACTTACAATATCCTCGGCCCTCCTCTTTCAAAGGAGACCGACACACATTCGCTCTCTCTCTCTCTCTCTCTCTCTCTCTCTTCTTTACTTCTCCTTATTCCCCTCGTCTACCTTTTTACTCTTTACTTCTCCCCTTTTCCTCTATCGGATCGAACACACCCCCCCCCCCCCCCCCGTTCATCGTCATCGACGATCGAAAGCATCTATATATCTTTCTCTCTCCCTCTCTCTATCTCTTTCTTTCTTTCATACTCACGTTTTTCCTCATCCTTCACTGTTACTCTTCGCGATCTGGATTAACGAGCCAACCCTTTTTCTAACTTCCCTTTCTCCCTTTTCTTCGGTACTCGCCAGAGGCTGCTGTTGAAAGGAGAGAGAGAAAGAGAGGTCCGAGGTTGGGCCATCCGGCCCGTTCGTGATCAGCCTTGAAATAACTTACTATAGTTTGATCTTATATATACCTATCGACCAATCGTATCTATTCAAGGGAACAAGTCGATGTTCTTTCGTCTTTACTCCCTTCCCTCCACCTCAATTCCATCCCTCACCGTTCTCTTTTAACTTTGTTCGATCAGTTCTAACGAAATCAACGATTTAGCGAATTTTTACAATTTCAACGTGTATACTCGCGATCGTTCTATGTTTAGTCTATATTCCTCTTAGACACATAGAGACATACATATATATATATATATATATATACAGATGTATATACAAGATACATATATGACTAGTTTCTTAATTAATGGTCCACGTAGATAATTCGTATCACGGATTAATTCGATTCGAAGTGTCTACTAATTATCTGTAGAGTCTTGTTGCGTGCTAGTCATCGGATCGAAATTCTAGAGATATGTGTAAGTGTTAGTACGTGTTTATGTGTGTGAGAGAGAAAGGTAGACATTTATATATATATATATATATATAGAGGGAGAGAGAGAGAGAGAGAGAGAGAGAAATGGAAAGAGAACGACATGGGTATTACCTCTCTCTCTCTCTCTCTCTCTCTCTCTCTCTCTCTCTCTCTCTCTCTCTCTCTTTCCCTCTCATTCACTAGTACGTGAAGTGTATGTGAGAGAGAGTAAGAGAGAGAGAGAGAGAGAGTCTCGCGAACTCGTTAAGCACGAACGACCGATCGAAGTCTGGAAACGGGTTGCGGTGTAAACGTCACGTTTCAGAGGCCGTCTACAATGGCTCATTAAATTGAATAATCATCGAGGTCATATCCGAGGCCACAGGTAGCGGGAATTGCAGTTAACCTCGAGAATTACGATTTTATAGAATATATAGCATCCAAAGTACGTATACCTTAATATATATATATATATGTGTGTGTGTGTGTGTGTGGGTGTGTGTGTGTTAGTTTTATTTATTTTATTTAATTTCTATTTTATTTGATCATTGTCTTATATATTAATTTGTTACAGGTATCACGTATATATTTAATTGTATATAAATACATTGAGCGAAAAAGATTTTTATAAAATAATGTATTATTAACGTGGTCTTGTTATTATTGCAATCCAATAATTACTAATTTTCCTAACAAGGGAAATACAAACAACTCGGTAAATAACGAAAATCGAACGCGTCCGGTGCATTATAATGATTTGTTCGTTCGTGTACGTCTACTTCCGGCGTATCGTGCAGGGCAATGCGAAATTTCTGATTTACAACAGTTCGTTAGATTAAATAATCACCAATGTTCCCCATATGTATGCCATATTTATGTATGTCGTGTTTATGTATGCACGTATGTACATCCGTATCTATGTATCTACAAATATATACATATATATATATATATTTATATATATATATATTTATATATATATATATATATATATATATATATATATGTACAAATATCGAGAGAATGGCAAAAGCTGCGATTTACTTTATTACCTTAAAAGGGTAATCGCATAAATTAGATATCGATATGTTCATTATTGTCCTTTGAATATAATCTAATAATTCAATGGATACATGATGTAACGATATGTAATAGGAGGATAGAAATTGATTAGGATTTAATATTTAATAATAATACAAATTATAATAAAAAAAAGAAAAAAAGAAAAAAAAGAAAAAAAAGAAAGAATAAGAAGAATTAAATAAGGATTTACAGTAATTGTCTCTTTATTCGACTACGCATAATGTATATACATATATAGGTATATACATATACATATATACACACACACATACACACCCACGCCCACACACACACACACACACATATATATATATATATATATATATATATATAAGCGTAAGAGAGTGTTCTCATACATTTGATATTCGTTTTAATTCATGTACGTTTGTATGTACGTTCAATGTACTGTCCATTTTGTTTGCCGTTTACGTTTGTATATGTGTATATAATACATGTACATACATATTATATACATATACATATATATATATATATATATATATACACACACACACACACATATATGTATATATATATACCTCTCTGATTTCGTGGCCACATTTCGGCATAAATCGGAAAATTCGCTTCTGGTACAAGTTTTATTTCGTTTTTCATAAATGATATTACATGAGATCGTGTGTGTTTGCGGTAGAAGTGATGATTTCGTGATAATAGGTGCTGATGGAGGTGGAGGTATAGAAGGATAATGGGGGATGGTGGTGGTGGTGGGTGGGAGGGAGGGAGGGAGGGGGGGAAAGGAGAACAATAATTAATTACACCGACGCATAAGCATTCGTATGATTAATCGTATGTATATCGTTATGCAACATATGTACGTGCGTGATTATTATACAGTGTGCAATGCGCCGTCATTAATTTATTATGTTATCTTCTTCTTCGAAGAACGAAGAGACGATTTTTTTTTTCTTTCGCTTTGTTTACTCTTTTCTTTCCTTTTGTTTACTTCTCTTTTAACTCATTTCGTTTACCGGAGAAAAGATTTCTTTATATATATATATATATATATATATATTTAGTTTATCTTACGCCACATATACACAATGTAATCAATTATAACAAAAGGGATTAATTTATCGATCATGTCTTCCTTTCTTTTCCTCGTTGCACTTATCACTTTAACTCGCGTGAGCGTTCGAAAAAAAAAAACAAAAATCCTATGACACTTTTCATCGTTTCCTTTCCTTCGTAGATAGTCTGTTTGTTTTTTCTTTTTTTTTTTTTTTTTTCTTAATTAATTTTGTCTCTCTTTTCTTTTTCTCTCTCTCTCTCTCTCTCTCTCTCTCTTTTCTTTTTTATTTCTTCTCTTTTTTACGATCTCGTCCACAACGACACATTAATTTCAATTAATCACATATTATTTTCTTCCTTTTTCTATCTTTGACGATATGCCCAACAACATCATAACGATTCAATAATATTTATTTACGTAACGAATGAATAAAAAAAGAAAAAGAAAAAAGAAGAAAGGAAGAAAGAAAAAAAAACAAGATATCTTTTTTTTTTTTTTATTACTTCGCTACGTCAAAAAACTCCGGATATATTAAAATTCATTTGGCTCTTTCTTATTTTTATTTTCGTCCTTTTCTTGTTTTCTTTTTTTCTTTTGTTTCTTTTTTTCTTTTTTTTCTTTTTTTTTTTTGTTTCTCCCTCCCCCTATCCTTTATCCTTCATTCTCACGATATGCGTTAGAGATTTAAATAATCCTTCGCGTCAGGATCTTCGTAAGAAGGATTAAAAACTTTTCGTTTCCCCTTTGGCGACTGAAAATTATACAATTATATTAAGAGGAAGTGAACATCCGTTTCAAAAATTATTCGCGAAAGAACTAAAGTTTTAATCACTTTTCCTAACGGATTACGTTTCTTCGACTCCTCTTACTTTCTCTCTCTCTCTCTCTCTCTCTCTCTCTCTCTCTCTTTTTTCTTTTTTGTAGATTTTTTATTCGCCTATGTATAATAAATTATATACACGTCTATGTCATTTTACGAAGTATATATTTATTTATATATACACACACACATATATATATATATATATGTACATACACATACACGTATATATATATGTGTATATATTTATATATATATCATACTTTTTATATTTACTACGTACGAATTGCGTTCGTACGAATTAATTTCGTAGCTTCGAAGCAACATTTTCCTTTCATTTGGGATTAGTTTCGATTTTATTTTCTTTTTTTTTTTCTTTTTTTTTTTTTTATTTCCTTCAATGATCATCTGCGCATTGTATATGATATATGAATTTATTTATTTATTTATTTATTTATATTTTTTGTTCGTTTGTTCTCGTTTTATTTTTCTCCCCTCTTTTTTTTTTTTTGCATTCTTAATTATTAAACAGTCATACATTGGTCTTATTACGAAACGAAGCGGACGCATTTACTTCGGTAAATATATTTTGTTACATTTTGCAATATGTGTAACTGTGTGAAGGGTTGTCCTTTTTTTTGCATATTATATATATATATATATATATATATATATAATATATTTATATACACAATATTTATATATACGATCGCATCATAAAGTTTCTCGTACTTTTTCATGTCTTACGTTCCGCGATGTACCATAATAGTCATATCCTAATCAAGTAATTTTTCATTTTTTCACTTCGTTATGGTGTCTCTCCTTTGTCCTTTTATTTATTTATTTATTTATTTATTTATTTATTTATTTATTTATTTATTCTCGACGAGCATTAATAAACGATCGAAGCCATAATAATTAACGTAGAGACGTTCGCGAATGAAATTTCATGGTAAATCGTTCTCATTCATTATGACGTCTTCGATGTTTGTAATTTTATTTCCGAAAAAAAGGCCGATTTAGGTATTTCTTGGGATTTAATTATCTTTTTTTCTTTTTTTATTTTTCTTTTTTTTTTATATCTTTTTCTTCTATTTTTCTTTTTCTTTCTCTTTTCGTCGGTCTTTCACTTTATACGTTAGATGTATACACGTTTGATTCATTTTTACCACAGTGTAATAATGCAGTATACATATTTTTTTTTTTTTTTTCACATAAAATATGACATATATATATATATATATATATATATATATATATATAGTATAGTATAGTATAGTATATGTATATCATATTTTGTCACACGATCAATTTTTTTTTCTGTTTTGCTTTTTTTCTTCTTCTTTTTTTTTTTTCTTTAAATAGTTATATACGATATCATTATACAATATACCACCTCTCTTGCCATTTTTATAGTCATTTTAATATAACTCTCGCGCGAACAACACCTATGATCAACAATTCGTTAACTCTTTGATAATAATTAACCTTTTTATACCTTTTTATACAACCTACAAGACGAACTTTCTTTCTTTCTTTCTTTCTTTCTTCCTTCCTTCCTTCCTTCATTTCCTTTTTGTTTTGTTTTGTTTTTAAATTCTTCGTACTCACACACTTCCTTTTTATCTTTTTTCTATCTGTAGATTTATACAAGTCGATTGATTATGAAAGTGATCTCTAAAAATAATCTATTAATTATTAAATATTAAAGATAAAATATCGCACACATTATCTAAATATAAAATAACAATTTTTCGTTATGGTATATAAGTAAATTTTTAAATAATTCAAAGGGATTTCGAATCTGTGAATAATTAAAACAAAACAAAAAAAAAAAGGAACCCCCCCCCCAAAAAAAAAAAACCAAAGAACGATAAAGTATATGACTTTAGGTTACATCACTTTCATAATCATTGTTTTACATATATACATACATATATATGTATCTGTGAGAGTATAAAGTATCGATAAACCAGGATACCGCGATAACGTTTACCACAAATTTATAACAAAATATTAGCTCATAAGCTTGTTTCATAGTTCCATTGTTAATACATGACCATTTCCAAAGTAATTTCTCATTGATGAGTTTAACGATCATCTATCGACTCTTAAATCCTCTCTCTCTCTCTCTCTCTCTCTCTCTCTCTCTTTCATCACGAGAATCCATTCATACGTTCGACGTTCATTCCGTCTGTTATATTCGGTTATGCTTTCGTTATGGTTCTCAATTCATTTGAAAGCAATGCATTTCGCGATTTTATCGACGAAACGACTTATACGTATTTGAAATATTTATCATCATGTATCCGATACGTGAATAATATCGATCGTTTTAATTAGATGTATATTCGTTTATTTAACAATCACCAACTTCAATCTATGAATTACGATATATAATAATAATAATACTTTAACGTAACAATTTATAATCCAACAATTTATAATAATACAAGATTTGTTTGATAATCATCAGACGAACAATCGTTACAAATAATACCCATTACAATTAATAATTATTCAATTATTATTTAAACTGATAATGGATAATATTCACGTTCAAAAAAAAAAAAAGAAAAAAAAAAATTCTTACCCAACGAAAGACGTAAAGTCGTAAGCGTTTAAATGATTTTTTATTTTGATTACATTATTGTAATCCATGATCAGAAGATCTTAATCGTCATTTGTCATTGCATCCCTGTTATCATATTTTTTATATTATTATTATTATTATTATTATTATTTTTTTTTTTTTCTTTTTTGTTTGTTGGATTCTTTTTTCTCCACTGTTAACGTCGATGACTGCACAGTAGGTACACGCATACATACACCCATGCAAACATACACACGCATACACAAGCAGCAGCAAGAAGAAAACATACGCGCGGATGTGTGAGAGCGCCCGCGCGCGTTAATAAAAGCAAGAAAAATCAATAGAAACGGTCTAATGATCTCTGCTTTTAACTAGACGACCATACCACCACACACATGTTAGAGAACACGTTAAATGCTTTTGATCGTTCCTTTGTGTATATAGATTTGGCACGTTAATGTGTCTTAATGGACTGCGATTTCCTTTTCTTCTTGTATTCCCTTCGCATAATTTTTTTTTTCCTCCATTCCTTTTTTTCCTTTTCTCCTCTCTCTCTTTTTTCATCCTCCTCCTCCTCCTCCTCCTCCTCCTTCTTCTTCTTCTTCTTTCATCACTTTCCTACTCCTTTTTCTCCCTCTCTTTCCACGAGCTTTCGAAGTAAATTTACACGTGAGAGAGAGAGAGAGAGGGAGGGAGAGAGAGTCAAAAAAATTAAGAAGGAAAAAAGCAAAAGAGAAAAAAAACTTTCATCGACATGATTTACATATATATATATATATATATATATATATATATATATATATATATATATATACGGGGTGAACTCACAAGTTTCCAAGGTTATCTTAAAAATCAATTATACTATTTTTTCTTCTTCTTTTTTTTTTTTTTTTCTTTGGAATTAAAAATAAAATTATATGCACAGCACGTAAAGCTCTACCAATGCAATTATTTAAGCCTAATATCGAGAAGTTTGTATGTAATTGATTTTTATGATGGACACCTCTAGAAGAAATTTTCACTCACCCTGTATATTTGTTCTCTCTCTCTTTCTCTCTCTCTCTCTCTCTCTCTCTCTCTCTCTCTCTCTCTCGTTAGACAAGCCGATGTTATTTTCAACATTATTTACAACAGTTAAGCGTAAGCAACGGATACGACTAAATTGTTTATTAAGTATTGTACTATCAGCACGTTGCCACACGTTTTATCGTTTTTTTCTCTCTCTTTTTTCTTTTCTTTTCTTTTCTTTTTTTTTTATCCTTTTTCAAATCCTCGAGAAACACACGAATCCTTTGAACGAACGTTTTTTAAATTATGAAAGAGTTATAAAAGATGAAGAAAAAAGGAAGGAAGGAAGGAAGGAAGGAAGGAAGGAAGGAAGGAAAGAAAGAAAGAAAGGAAAAAAAAAAGAAAAGAAAAATGAAGAAGATCACAATATAGACGATAAATAAAAATAAATTCTCTCTCGAACGTATTGTTTTATATATTTTTAACTTTCTCCCACTCTCTCTCTCTCTCTCTCTCTCCCTCTCTTTCTTTCTATCTTTCTCTGTCTTTCTTATCGTCTGAGGTATCACTTATTATTACACGGGAAAAGAGATTCGATTCGATTCGTGTTAAACTCCCGGAGTCGTCGAGTTGAATAAGAAAGTTCAAATGGATAGTTTATGGAATCTTGATTTTTCTCAAAGGAGAGAAACGCGAACTGAGAAAATCTTTGCGAAAATCTTTCATCGGGAAATTATTTTCCGAAAGATTATTTTTCCCGTTTGTAGATTAAAAACAGAAACGAAGATAAAGATACATACATACGTACACACAAACACCTACACATACACACACAAATATATATATATATATATATATATATATATATATATATATATATATATATATAGAAAAATAGAGACAGAGATAAAACGATTGTTATTACACGTGAACACATAGAAAAAAAAAACCAAAAAAAAAAAAAAGAAAAACACATAGATATATAAATAATCTTTCTGTCGATATTATTCGTTTTCGAAGTTACATTATGCACGGATATGTGATAATCGGACGCGTTGCCGGAAAAAAAGAGAAAGAAAAAAAAACGGAAAAAGGTCAAAAAAAAAAAAAAAAAAAAAGAAAAAAGAAAGAAACTAGATTCCACATTAAATGCGATTAAATCCGTGTGCTCGAGTATTTCCCTCGTCGGGAATTCGTTTCGTTAAGGTTGGTGGTAAACTACGGGTGGTGATGGTGTAGGAGGTTTAAGGGAAAGAAAAGTTAAAGGCGTTTGGATAAACGCTGAAAGGTATTAGAAGAATATTTCTCTAATGATAATTTATCTTTATAAATGACGATAAAGAAACATTTGATTTTAATCTCGATCTTTTCATAGACGTTCGCGTCTTGCAAATTGGAAACGTTCTTTTTTTTTTTATACAGTGTATTACGTTAAGAGACGTAAAATAATAATAATAATAATAATAATAATAATAATAATAATAATAATAATAATAATAATAATAATAATAATAATAATAATAATAATAATAATAATAATAATAATAATAATAATAATAATAATAATAATAATGTATTTCTTTTAAGGTGCAAGAACTTAATAATATTTTTTTTTCTTTCTTTCTTTCTCCATCTTGTTTTCATAGTATAAACATATAGTATATTCATTTTTACTTCTTTCTCGTCTCTTTGTTTCTATTCGGCTTCTACGAGAATGTTTTGACACTTGAATATGCGAATATATGTGTGAATACGAAAAGAAAAAGAAAAGAAAAGAAGAAGAAGAAGAAAAAGAAGAAGAAATAGAAAATAAAAGAAAAAGCTTACGATATTTTTTATAATACGAGAGGACTGACATATTTTTTATATTATACACTTCTTTTCTCATTTCTTTTTCTTTCTTTACTTTCTTTCTTTCCTCATGTCTCTCATAAGAAGAAAAAAATGGCAAAGAAGAAAAAGGGGAAAAAAAAAAAAAAGAAAACAATTAAAGAAAAGAGACGAATAATTAGAACGACGTTGTCAAAGCGTGATAAATTTTTAATGACAAATAATATTATTTCCCTTTTTATTTATTTATTTATTTATTTATTTATTTATTTATTTATTTATTTATTTATTTTTCTTTTCGAATGTCTTTATCTCCTTCCTTTTTTCGTTTCCTTCATTTCTAGAGAAACAATAACATTAATTGAAATATAATTTAAAATCAAGCTAAATTATATGAAACAAAATCAATCGTAATATTGCAATATAATATTACACGGTGTAATATAATTTAATAATAATAATAATAATATCATCGATATTAATAATTGTCAGATAAAATTATACATTTAATTATTATCATTATTATTATTATTATTATTATTATTATTATTATTATTATTATTATTCTATCGATATAATTTCATTCATCTAGTATATTAAAAGATCGACGAACACAAGGATCGATAAAGAACGTAACCCGTTAGTAATTCGAGGCACTACTTGGAACGATACTTTTTGATAGGAAAAGAAATGTCTTGCCGTAAAAAAAAAAAAAAAAAAAAAAAAGGCTGGAGGAAGAGGAAATAGGAAGAGGAGGTGAAGGTGGAGATGGAGGAGTAGAGGGGGAAAGGGTGAGTACAGTTTTCCCTCGTCTCGTTTATACTTTCTCTCTTTCTCTCTCTCTCTCTTTCTCTTTCTCTTTCTCTTTTTCTCGTAAGAATTTATCTTAAAGTACCACGAAATTGTGCTCGACTTCAGGAACAGAGAGCCGCCGCCGTCGGCAAACTCGGTCCCGCGGTTCATTTCGAGGGGCGCACGTAGTAAAACAATCAATCCGGGCCCGGGCTATGTTCTACGCTTCGTTTCCTCCCGCGAGAAATTTTTCCACTTTTATGTGAAAATAAAACTGCTATCCGCAGCGGGCGTAAGCCCGACGAGCGTTATTTTTCCATCGAGACACTCTAGCGTTACCTTCGACCTTACCTTTTCTTTTCTTTTCTTTTCTTTTCTTTTCTTTTCTTTTCTATTCTTTTCTTTTTCTAATTCCTTTTTTTCTCTCTTCTTCTTCTTCTTCTTCTTCTTTTCTCTTTCTCTTCATTCATTTTTCTTATCCTTATTTTAACACCATCCGTCATTCCATACTCCCTTATCCACTTACGTTTTAATTCGATATTTTCCTTTTTTTCTTTTTTTTCTTCCTTTTACTTCTTGTTTTTCTATCTATCTATCTATCTATCTATCTATCTATCTATCTATCTATCTATATATCTACCTATCTATCTTTTTGTTCCGTTTCGTTTTAATCTTATTTTTTTTTATTTTTTTTAATTCCCCCCCCCCTCCCCCGCCCCCAATTTACATCGTCAGATAATCAATACAACGTTTAAATTCGAGAAAAGGATATATGTAAATTTTATTATAAATCTCCGATAGAACGAGAGAGAGAAAGAGAAAGAGAGAGAGAGAGAGAGAGAGAGAGAGAGAGAGAGAAACGAGGAGGGAGAGGAGTTTAATAATTTATTTTATTCGGATATAATATATTTGCTTTTAATTATGAAAATTAATACTGTGGGTTTTTATAGAGAGTTAACGTACCTGACCGATGAAGAGACCCCCGATTTGGTCGTTTCTTCATTCTCTAGCCTGAGAAAAAAAGTTGGATTAGTAACGTCGAGAACTCAATAAAATCAATCCGATTTACCTTTAATATTAATCACGATGACTTTTCTTTTGGATTTCATTTCTAATTTAATAAAAATGGATTACATTCGAAGAAGGAGATTATGATTATGATTTTATATAATGAATAGGCTTCAATAATGAATGAAACAACGATTAAGTTACAAATAAAGAATACAAATTATTGATAGATGAAATATTGATAACGAGAGAGATGGATAGGGCAGATAGAAAGAGAGAAAGAGACAGAGAAAATAGTGACAATATTGATAAAATATTTAATTTACACACGACCGCGATTTAATCGACATTTCTCTCTCTCTCTCTCTCTCTCTCTCTCTCTCTCTCTCTCCCATCAGATATAATATCAATTTAATTGAATATGAATATCAATAAAGTCTGCGGTAATTTCTTCGTAATTTCATAATCGCGATGAGATAAATAAATGATCGAATCGTTCGATAATCATTACTAAATAAAAAGAAAGAAAGAAAAGAAGGACAAAAAAAGAGAGAGAGAGAGAGAGAGAGAAAATAAAAGAAAAAGAGAAGAAAAAAGTTCGTGGATTTCTCGGAGATTATAAACGATCGAACGTCGTCGTCCATCGAAGTAATTGTCACACATATACACACACGCACATACACGCACACACATATACATGCATGCACTCACACGAACACGCACACGCGCGCGCACACACATACACACACACTAACACACAGGACACGCACAAGAGTTCATCGTTTAATTCGGATTAAAAATATGACCGAATTAATTCTAATCTATAATCCTTGTACACCCCTTATATGATTGATATTCGATTTATGTCGTTAAACGGCAAACAGTCGATTTGTTGCGATATGAAGGAAGATCCAAAAGAATATGAAACTGCATCTTTCGGTAAGCGTTGAGGTAGACGAGGCAGAATCATCTCCTCCGATGGCGGACGGGTCAGAGGTTGAGCCAGCTTCCCTAAGCGAGCCCTGATAAATCCGATTCAGGCTATGATCCCTTGGATTCATGAACTCGTTCATATCCTCCTCCCCTCCACGACGATCGCCAATTTTTTTCGTATGTTTCGGAAGTTCCATATCTGTCAATTGCATGGAGAGAGAAAACAAAGAAACAAAAAAAAAACAAAAAAAGAAAAAAAGAGAAACAAAAAAGAAAGAGGAAAGAAAAAAGGAATAAAAAGAAAATGTTTAGTCACATTATTATTATTATTATTATTATTATTATTATTATTATTATTATTATTATTATTATTATTGCGTGGGAATAGAAACGTTAAATCAGAGAGAACGTACGTGATAATATAACATATTTAATGAAACGATAGATGAAGATAGATAAATAGATAGAGAGAGAGAGAGAGAGAGAGAGAGAGAGAATGTGTATGTGTGTGTGTGTGGGCATATAGAAGAGAGAAAGAAGATAGGCTACTGCTTGTTAGACAGTAAGTCGTCCGTGAACACTCGAATATTATTTTTTCCGCTGGCGAGCTTGTTCACACAAAACACAAATACCAAATGCACGTTTTATGCGCCGCTTCACCGCGCACACACACACACACACACACACATATACGAACGCAAGAGTCGGAATTCCTCTTTGACAAGGAATCCCGATTCAATTTATCGCGTAGCTTTACGTATTTTCTTTCTCTCTCTTTTTCTCTCTCTCTCTCTCTCTCTCTCTCTCTCTCTCTCGTTCTCTTTCTATCTATCTATCTATTTCATTCTTTTCGTGTATGTCCACGTAAATCGTTACTATGCGTGCAGGCATGCATATATGTGTATGCGAAAGTGTATGTGTGTATGTGTCTATGCATGGGTAAAAGAGAAAGAGAAGGAGAGAGAAAGAAAATAAAAGAAAACGAGAAAGAGAGATAGATAGATAGATAGATAGATAGATAGAGAGACAGAGAGAGAAAGAGAGAGAGAGAGAGAGAGAGAGAGAGACGATGAAACACGAAAGTGGAATACGTCGAAAGGATAACTCCGAGAATATCCGAGTTATAGGTGGGGGAAGTGCTAAGAGAAAACGTGCGCGGCAGCTCGTCGAAATAGCAGTTTAGCACTGATAACACTTGGCGGACTTTTATCGATCATGTCTGGCAACAGATGGCTCAGCCAATTCCCCCTATAGCGGCGCGCCGCACGAGCCTTTCCTGATTTTCTCCGGGCAGTCTGATAAACGATAACTAATACGAAGGAAACTGTTGTTTTACACCAAGAAGGTATAAACTGATAGTGAGGAGAACGGGGATGTTAGGTGGGAGAGGGCGGGAAGAAGAGCAAGAAAAAAGGGTGGACATAGGAGAGAGTGAGAGAGAGAGAGAGAGAGAGACAGAGAGAGAAAGTTGCTACGTAGATATTGTTTCGTAGACTTCGACGTGACGCTACTTTCTATTAAAAAAATCATATTTTTTGCTTTTTATTTCTTTCTACTTTCTTTCTTTTATCGTTTACAAATTCTCTCTCTCTCCCCTTCCCCCTCTCTCTATATATATATGTATATCTATATATAAAGATCGTTGGCTATTCAGGTTATTTCATATAAAATAATATTCTATATCTACATATATAAGATGTTCTTCCGTATGAAATATATGAGAGAGAAAGATATTAAACGTCATACATTTTTTCCCCGCCTCTTTTTGTTCTTTCTCGTTTTTCTTTTTCTTTTCTTCCTCCTTCCCCCCCCCCCCGCCGCCGCAGCCGCCGTCGCTTCCTCTTGGCCAAGTACATCAAAATTATTTAATAATATATAACGGTATTACATATATATGGCGTATATATTGTATATTTTGATAGAAAATGAATAACAAAAAAAAAAAAGAATAAAATAAAAAAAAAGGAAAGGAAAAAAAAAAAAAAAGAAAATAATTAGAAAGAAACGTAATACAAAAAGTTGAAGAATTCAATTCGATTGGAATACCCCTATATAACTCGTTTCAATCCTTTTCCCCTTCATTCGTTGCCTTTTAAACCTTTTAATCTCACTTTAGTTTAGCTCATCGCGTGACTCCAAAACTATTCCACTTTTCACTCTTCGATAACGTATCATTCTGTGTCTATGTCTCTATGTTCGCGTGCGCGTTTCTATCCGTATGCGTGTGTATGCGTGTGTCCTTTCCCTTCCATATTTTGTACTACGCTATTTTTTTGTTCTTTTTATTTTATTCCTTTTTTATGTTTTTTTTTCTTTTTTTATATTTTTTATTTTTTAGTTTCATTTCGCTTGCCCCTCTCCCGTGTAAAATAATCTCGACGAAGCATGCGTACACACATACATAAATACATATATAATATATATATATATATATATACATATATGTATATACATAA
>NC_060975.1:1330000-1342500 GCF_910589235.1 Vespa crabro
CCGATTCGCGAGTCCAATAATTAATGGCTTTGGGTGATGCTTCTACGTGGCAGACCAGCGTGACGTTAGTTCCAGTTGGAGCTCCAACAAGTTGGTTCGGTACTTGAACCATCGGATGAACTGCAATTTATCACGATGTCACATATTACGATGTGTGTGTGGTAGGGGAGGGTGTGTCGGGGATGGGTTATATCCTTTCCTTTCTTCCTTCCTCTCTCTCTCTCTCTCTCTCTTACTGTCTCTCTCTGTCTCTCTTTCTCTCTCACTCGTTCGTTCTGTGTAAATTCTACTTAAAAAAGGCTAACAATGAATAACAGGTTTTCTCTCTTCAAACACACTTTACGTCTTTTATTCTCTTATATTATTCTTTCACTATTTTTTTTTTTTTCCTTATCCTTGTGATACTGCGATTGTCGTGTTATTAAAAAGATAAGAAATAATTACAAATGTTTCAATGATAATTCTCTTTTTCTCTCTTCCCTCTCCCTCTCCCAGGCCCTCACTCTCTCTCTCTCTCTCTCTCTCTCTCTCTTCAATGTTATTTTTTTTTTTTTAGTAAGGGGATTCATACGAATCGAAAGTTCTTAGTTTGATACTTTTAAAAATCAATTACTTTTCTTTTTCTTAGACTCGTACATAACCATCGTAATTTTGTGATACGAAGAAGGAACAAAGAGAGAAACAAAAAAAATAAAAAAACAAAAAAAAAGAAACAAAAGAAAAAAAGAAAAAGAAAAAACAAAAAAGGAATTGATCATAAAACATATCTGAAATTAGATCGTTAAAACTTTATCTAGAATATCATTTGTTTCATGTGTGGATTACGATGAAATATATTTTTCTAGAAAATATAACGACCGGTTGGGGGTGGAGGGAGGAGGTGGTGGGGGACACAAGTAAGGTTTCTCCGCATTCAACGATATTGCGAAACGACGAAAGACTTAAGCATAACTAGATTCTTATATAATATATTATACATACATACGTATATATGTATATATATATATATATATACACATAAATATGCATTTCTATATTCCTACTGTAGGAATACTTAACTCCCCCAACTGTATATTTTTGAATCATTATATTACAAGGAACTTACTATCTCTCTCTCTTTCTCTCTCTCTCTCTTTCTCTTTCTTCTTTTCTCTTTCCTTTTCCCTCTCTCTTTCTCTCTGAGAGCGAAAAAGAAAGAAAGAGAGTTTTTGTTACTCATTAACCATCGGGACGAAGAGCTTTCACGTTAATGAAATGCCGACAAGCCTTGACAGTCTAGCATTTAGTATGAACGAGTAATACAAGTCCCTAGATGTACGTTCTTCCTTTCGAATATCGTAAACGGCTCACGAAAAGCTGCTTAGGTTTTAACATCCTTTCGTTGGACGTTCCTTTTGACCGAAACTCGACTCCCGGTTTGCATCTTCTAACGTGAGAGAGCATTGTAATGCTCTTTTGGTTCAGAAAGGCCGCTTAACCTCTCTCTCTCTTTCTCTCTCTCTCTCTCTCTCTCTCTCTCTCTCTCTCTCTCTCTCTCTCAACGTTCTCGCACTTTCCTTTCCTATGAAAATGTTTATTAATTTCATTCGCCATTTCCTAGCTTTGATAATATATACGATCCTTTTCGGTTACACCGAATTCGTTCCCTTATTATTTTACTTGTTTCTCTATAATGTCATATAGCGTTTATATATCTTTCCTCTTTTGATATATCACGTAATCATATATATATATATATATATATATATATATATATATATATATATATTATATACAATATATACAATGATTCAAATGAAAGGCGTCCATTAGGATTATTACGAAATCTAGTGATTTTTTTTTTTTTCTTCGAACAATACCGAGACTGATTGGAATAAGTTTTATTATTTTTTTTTAATTAGACTATCTTTCGTACAAATTCGTAATAAGGTTTTAGTTCATTAATTGTTCAAAATATGATATTCTAAAGTATAACGATGTTATATCTCTTTAAGTAATCAATGATAATTGTATGTTATAATATAATTGAAATTAATAAATCATTTAAAATAAATAAAAAAAATATCTGTTTCTCTCTCTCTCTCTCTCTCTCTCTCTCTCTCTCTTTTTTTCTCTTTCTATAATTTTCTTTTTTTTTTTGAAATTGTACACAATATATATTTAATATACGATAATAATTAAAGTATTATAATATACGATATAATAATATATCATTGAAATGATTAATATAATTACGTTGAATAAAATAAAATTTCATTATAGAAGATGAAAATAATTTATCGAATAATTCATTAGCATTAGATAGATATTACTGACCAACCTAGATAACATTTTAGTAGTGCTTTCGATACAATGAAAATTGCGCTATTCTCTCTCTCTCTCTCTCTCTCTCTCCCTCTCTCTCTCTCTTTCTCTCTCGAAAATGTTTCTATTTAGGTATTAAACGCGTTCGCCATTGCGGTCGTCCATCGAAAAACAATCCATTCTCGGGGAATACTCGTGATTACACGAGGGCGTTAAATTCACTCGCATAGATAGTACGAGAACGAAATTAATTGACAAATTCTCGAAATTGCACGAAAAATATTTCCGAATAATCGAAGGATAAAATTAACCTTTGATTCTTTTTTTTTTTTCTTTTTTTTTCTTTTTTTTTTTTTTTAATCTCATCGACACTCGCAAATCGGATGATTTACTTTTTTTTTTTATTGTTTTTTTCTATCTTTTTTTTTTTTTTTTTTTTTTTTTTCAAAAATCCCTTTTCACGTAAAAAAAAAAAAATTCGTTTAGCACAGTTAGGTACAGTTTTTTTTTTTCTTTTTTTCTTTTTAGGATTATACGGACTAATTATAAAAGAGAGAGAGAGAGAGTGAGAAAGAGAGAGAGAGAGAAAGAGAGAGAAAGGGAGAGAAAGGAAAGTGGCAAATTTTCTTCTCGACACTTTCACAGAGCTTTGTACTTATCGTTATTAAAAGATAACATTACTCTAATATGTATGTGTGTGTTTGTGTGTGTGTGCGTGTGTACGTGCGTATATGTGTTACAACTTGTAATAGTCTCCCCTTAGCAATAAAGATCATGCCAGTGATACTACGAGCGAAATTTGAGCCGGATATTACATAGGTGGTAGGTAATAGAAAATTAAGATGATACTACGAGATAAGAAGGAAAAGACGTGCTTTACCAGAGAGAATATCGCTATTTTTTCCTCGATTTCTCATCCGGATTCTAGAAAGGACACAAAATTTCACGAGGATTTTATCAAATTAAATAACCCCAAGTTACTCGACAATTTTCTTTTTATATACATTACATATATATATGTGTGTGTGCGTGTGTGTATATATATATATATATATATACATATAGTATATAGAAAAAGAATGGGCCGAACATTTCTAGATGATATATAACAATCAATTACTCATTTTTGAGATTTTATAAATTAATATATTATTTGGATTATAAAATAATAAACTTTTGACATTGCTCTTTGTAATACGTGTGTATATATGTATGCACATGCGCGTGCGTGTGTGTATATGTGTACGTACGTACTTACTTGCATATATTTACGTGTATTTAGACTTGGATTATTTTTTTTTGTATTTCCTTATTTTGTCTTTTTTCCTTTCCTTTCTTATCTAATTTTTCTTTTCTTTTCTTCTCTTCTTTTCTCTCTTCTCGTCACGTTTTTATTTCTTCTGATCTCGAATTCAAAGAAGTCGAACGTAGACAGAGTGGTCGGTTTCGTGCGTCGATTTAATCGAAATCGCTTTTGGTTTTAACGAGCGAACGTAAGCCACGAGAAAGAATGGAACGATAGCCGTGCTATTAAAAAGAAGAAGAAGAAGAAAAAAGAAAGAAAGAAAGAAAGAAAGAAAGAAAGAAGAAACGAAAGTAAGAAAGAGAAAGAAAGGGGGGGAAGAAAAAAATTACAACAAAAAAAATTACAAGGAAAAAAAAAGAAAAGAAAAAAAAAAAGAGCAGAAAACAAGAAGAAAAATAGAACGAGAACGCTTTTACGGACATAGCAATTAAAAATTCGTTATCACGTTGTTGAGAAACCAAGGTACCATAAATCAATCCTTACGATACGAAACACCGAAACGACCGACACGAATATTTTTATACCATCGGTGACAATGACGTTTGTAAACGACAGTATTTCGTTAAGAAATGCGTTTTCGAGGAAATGCGATTTTCATTCTGATAATCATATCTGTGAAACATTAAGAATCCTAAAGATAGCATTGTACGAATCATTTCGAATAATTTGCCCTTGGTACGGTGATTTATAAGAATGGATAAAATGTTGTACGATTTTTTATCCGAATGAGAAATGGCTATGATAAATCATAATTTTATTCGTTGCTTTTTTTTGTGTTCTTCTTTTTCTTTTTTTTTTCTTTCCTTCTTTCTTTCTTTCTTCCTTTCTCTTTCTTCTCATTTTTTTTTCTATTTTTTTTTTTTTTTTGAGATAATCATTTCAATCGACAATCTTCAGGAGAGATTGTCTTGCGGGATAAAATTTTATAATAGTAATAATAATTATTATTATTATTATTTCGATAACGACACTAACTAATTAAATATTTATATATATATATATATATATATATATATATATATATATATATATAGATAGATACAAATATTTATATGTATGTTTAATATTAGACAATAAAAAATATAGAAAATAAAATCTCACTCGATTTCGATTCTATAAAGAAGTTTCAAAGTTTTAAACGTTTATGACGTTCATTCCAATTCATACATTATTATTATTATTATTATTATTATTATTATTATTATTGTATTCTACTATTGCAGTGAGAGAAAAAAAATATATTAAACGGCGTAGGAAGGTAAAGAGAGGTGGGTGAGTCGCGCGACGTTGGTTTTCTCTACCGCGCGAAATAAATCATTTAAATTGGAGGAAAGAGAAAATCCCTGGCTAATAGTCGTCGGTATCCTCGAGAAGGGAGAGAAAGAGAGAAAGAGAGAGACAGGAACAGAGAAAGAGAAAGAGAGATAGATAGAGTTTCTCCTCCGATGCGATTGCGGCTATGAAATAAGCCTGCGAGCCGAAACATTGCTACTCGGTAATGGGTTTCGAGGTTGACTGGTCAGCTCGTAGCCGGTGGTTTTGCTGAAAAGCAGGAGGATTTTCCCCTACCTCATCCCCCTATCTAACTCCCTACTACTACTCCGTGCCCTTCTTCCTCCATTTCTACCATTCCTACCACTACTTTATCACTTAGTACCATCACCATCACCATTGCCACCAATGCTACTAGTATCAACCCCCAAAAGCTAGTAGAACTCGTCCTTCGTGCAAAGGATTTCATTCGGAGGTTCTTCTGCGGTGATATGATAACGCGCGCGATCCTCTTTTCGTTTTGGTTACCACCAACCAACGATAAACCAACCTACGTCCAAAGATGAATTTATGTGCGTATTCGATTTGATATTCTATGGTGTAAGAAAATAAAGAGAGATGAAGAGAGACAGAGAGATAAATAGATAAATTCCTCTTTGTTTATGTACATAATAATATTGGATCTGTCAAGTGTACATAAAACCATAAATCATCGAGGGAGAGAAATCATGAATTATATTTACGTTTGAATATTATATAGATGGTTTCGAGTGGAACGATGACAAAGTCGATCACATCGAATAATACCTATTCAAATTCAAACGTCAAATTTTATATGTTCGATTTAAGAAAACAAAAGATATGTATATATATTTACTGATCAGATTATTAATCAACGTTTCTCGTTAGATTACATATGAGATAACGTGCAAACATTTATTTGTCTGTTTGCGTTTGACGTGTAAAAAAGAAAGGAAAAGAAACAAAAAAAGAAAAGAAAAAAAAAAAAAAAACAAGAAAAGAAAAAAAGTTTTGTTAATAATATCATTATTTCTGGGCGATGTCATTGAAGATTGTTTGTTACCTACTCCCATATATATATTTGCACGATATAACTTCTAAAATAAATCAAGTGAGAGAGAGAGAGAGAGAGAGAGAGAGAGAAAGACATAGGAGTTAAGAGACATTGCAACAGTCCTTCTTGATAGTTCTATGGATCAAGAAAAGATCGAACAAACCGATCGTATGATCGCTTCTACATATATACTTAACTAAACTCCGTATTCTAGAACAACGTGAACTACAATGAAAGGAGGATTTTATCAAAGTAAAGGACAAGTACTACTTCTCTCTCTCTCTCTCTCTCTCTCTCTCTCTCTCTCTTCTTCTTCTCTGTCTTTCTTCCACATTTGTATCAATAAGATTGACTTTGATCCTTCTTTAAACTATCACTTACTATCGGCTATAAGTCGTTGTTACGACTTTCTTCTTTATCGATATATAAAAATGATTAAAAAACTTGTACGTTAAATTCTACAAATAATTGCATTATTAAGAAATAGCTAAAAAAAAAAAAAAAAAAAAAAAGAACATTGCATCATACATTAATTTCGAATAAATAAAACAAATTCTATCTATAGTATATTTTAATAATTCCAAAAGAAAGAAAAGAAAGAAGAAGGCAATAGAAATTTTTCTTGAAAATAATCAATCAAATTTTATCTTCCTATTTTAAAATATCTTCATCGTTGTCTCTCTCTCTTTCTCAGTCAGACACACATACACATACACACTTGATAAAGACTATATCATTGTTATATTTTTATCAATGGTAATAACATGATACGAACATCTCGAAGATACGAGATACACGATGTGGACGAAAGCAAGTTAGCGTAACGTATTCAATGAAATTCGATTATCCTTGGACGATCTCTTAACCGAGTATAGTGGATAGGAATGGAGAGTTGAGTGGAAGAGGAAGAGGAAGAGGAAGAGGAAGAGGGAAGAGGAAGAGGAAAGAGGAGGAGGAGGAGGAGGAAGAGGAGGGAGAGAAGAGCATGGTAGTGCAGGTGCAAGATTCGTGGGCGTTAGAAGTACATCCAATTTCCGGGATAAGAATTACCTCTTTGGGTTGGATCTAAGACACGAACGAACGAACGGACTACTGACGTACCAACGTACGGATGAACGGACGCGGTGTTGGTCGGTCGTAACCACGGCTTAACTCACCATCGTCCCATCCCTTTGAAATTTTCGACCTAGAGTGAAAGAAGGGATGGTGAAAGGAAAGAAGGGAGTAGAAGGATCCAACGGCCTCGGACTTGATCCTCAAAACCGTATCAACCTGGCTTCCCCCCTGCTCTCCCTCTCCGCCTCAGCCCTCCGCTCCTATTTTCCGACTTTTCCTTTTCGCTTTTCCTTAAAACCAAGGGAAACAGTGCCTTGGTATATCGTCCTGAGAGTGTAATTTTATTATCTTTCTTCTTCCATCTCTATCTCTATATCGTTCTCTCTCGAACTCGAACGATGGCCGGTTACTATTGCAGTCTTCTAAGTTTCTATCTTTTCTTTCTTTCTTTCTTTCTTTCTTTTTTTTTTCCTCTCTGTCTCTCTCGTTTTTTTTTTTTTTTACTCTCTTTTCTTTCTTTTCCTTACGGTAAGCGACGAAACGGCCTCTCTCACTTTCTCTCTCTCTCTATCTATCTCATTTAAGCTGTATTTTACTTTGAATCTTTTCTCATACCGTATCTCCTCTCCCTCTCTCTATCTCTCTCTCTCTCTCTCTCTCTCTCTCTCTCTCTCTCTCTCTCTGTCTCGCTTTCTTTTTTTCATTCGTTCCTACCTTCCTTTCTTTCTTTTTTTTTCTTGTTTTACTTATCCCTTTGCGAATCCCCAGCGCCTTCTCGCTTCTTTCTCCACAGAGAGAAATTATGCAAAGAAGAAGACGATGGCCGTATCAGGGCGATAGCAGGACCGTTACCATTGCTGTTGCCGGTACTTTTTATTCTTCCATTGCTTCGTTTCCACTTTCGTCTTTTTTTTTTCTTACTATATATACATATATATATATATATATATATATATATATATATATATATATATATGTTTATATATAGTTGTTGGACAAGGATAAAAGGACAGTTCTATCGTAGAGAACGACTAAATGAGAGTTTTAACCCTCGACAATTACCAACCAAATATTTTTCCTTTTCTATTTTCTTCTTTTCTTTTTTCCTTTTCCATTTCGTTGCATTCTCTCAATTTCGATATTACCCCAGAGACTAAGAGAGAGAGAGAGAGTGTGTGTGAGAGAGAGAGAGAGAGAGAGAGAGAGATAAAGAGAAACGAAGAGGACAATGTGAAATGATAGGATTAATGGTATACGATAAAAGGCGAATACGCCGTCGAGTCGAGAGATCTGGATAAACAACGTACTATCTTGAATAGATGATTAATAGTATTCCTAGGATTAGGAAACAACCAGCTTGTACGGAATATCTCAAAGCGCGAGTTCTACGCGGATTATACATCAATAGATCAAATTCTCAATGCCGAGTGTATTTGCAGACAATTAACCCATTTCGATGGAATTACTGGAGTATCTGTTATGATCTGGAACTATAAATGAGAGCGAGAGAGAGCGAGAGAGAGAGAGAGAGAGAGAGAGAGAGATGTGTGTGTGTGTGTGTGTAAGTACGTGTGTGTAGATATATATTTATAGAGTTAAATGATAAAGTGAGAGAAATCGTCGAGAAATATTGAAAGCTCTCTTACTAATTATCCTCTGATTAAATTTCCTAATCGATAAAAGAATAATTAGAAATCAACTTAAACTTATCGATCATTTTTAGAATAATAATAATAATAATAATAATAATAATAATAATAATAATAATAATAATACTTACAATGCACGTGCAACATTATTCTTTTGCTAACCGATGGCGGTACTCCGTTACTGGCGATGCAAAGATAAGCTCCCATCTCGCCTCTAGTTACTTTAGATAAAACTAGGACCTCACCTTCCGCGGTTGGTGCTAAGAAATAAATTCATCAAGGAAAAGATCGTTTTGTATATTACGAATATTATAAAATATATATCCTATGATTTAAATAATTATGATTAATAATTTGTATTACATACGTTAAATAATGTATTCATGGAAAAGTTAACGTTGAAAATAAATGATAAGTCGTTCGTATTTATAATGAAATTATAAATACGTTATATTATAATTAGAGAGAGAGAAAAAGAAAAAGAAAAAAAAAAAAGAAGAGAGGAAAAGAAATTAAAATTCAAGGAAAAATCGATTATTTCCTTTTTATCTGTTTTTTTCCTTTTTTCTTTCTTTCTTTTTTTCTCTTTTCTTTTTTTTTTTTGCCTTCCTTACTTTTCGTTTTGCCGCCAGACAAGCCAGCACGAGATATGATCTCCGAGCCATCCTCTCGTTTCCAAACGATGTCTGGTTTCGGATATCCCCTAGCCTTACATATCAGCTTAGTCGAACCACCTTCCGGAACCATTAAATCGTTGGACGTTTCCTCGGATATGATGTCCGGTGGTATTACCACTTCGAGGAAGGCGCTCTGTAATTTGTGCGAGGAATTGATCATCATTTACTTACGATCTACCTGCAGCCTTAATTACGTTCGTTCCTACGTTAATTAATCAACCGAGAGGGAATTGATTATGCTCGAATGAAAGGGAGAAGAATATATATTAAAAAAAAAAAAAAAAAAAAAAAAAAGAAAAGAAAAAGAAAGAAAGATGAAAATGGAAAAAAAAAGAAAATAAAAAAGAAAATATAGAAGCATTATAGATAAGTGATAGAAACGAAAAGATTCTATCGATTCTCGCTCACCTGACTCTTCATTGGATTCGTGTTAACTTGGCACATATAAACACCTCCATCCTCCTTCCTAGCTCCCCGTATATTCAACGTCCAGGTGTTCTGATCATTGTGCGTCACCGACAGACGAGCGTTATTAGTGATGACGTGTTCGTGAATCGCTAAGATCGCCTTGGTGTCCGCCTTGATCCACGCTACCTGACCTCACAAACCCGTTTCTCAGTAATCCCTTTTCTTTGCGTTTCAAGATCAAAAGCAAATTAGATTCACGAAAAATCGTCGATTCGAGAGAAATAATAATAGTAACAATAATAATAATAATAATAATAATAATAATAATAAGAAGAAGAAGAAGAAGAAGAAGAAGAATAAAAATAATAATAATAAGAATAAGAATAAAAGATAAAAAAAGAGAGACATTTCTTTCCCGCTCCCTTCCCCTCCACCCTCCCCCTTTCCCCTTATATCTAATAAATAAATTTTGACGAGGAGATCTCTCTTCAATTCCCTCTGTACTTAGAGAAAAGAAAGAAAGCAGGATTAAAAAATATAGAGAGAAAAAGAAAAAGAAAAAAAAAAAAAAAAGAAAGAAAGAAAATCAATGAAGAAAAAAAGATATGTATTAAAAATTTCCTTCGATATATATATATATATATATATATATATATATATACACATACCAACGATCACGATCCCATCGATCGTAGAGATCTCCCATCGATCGTTAAAATCCTTTGAATATAATTCGATTTATTATACAATAGACGATAAAACGAGAAGATATGCGTGTTACTCTTTTTTTTTTTTCTTTTTTTCTTCTCTCCCCCCCCCCCACTACCAACCCCCCGTTATTTTGCCGATAAGGGATCGCGTAAAAATCAATCCCCACCTTAACCTTTTTCCCTTTCCCTTCTCAATCTCCTAGTCTCTATCCTTCTGGTCTTGTCCCCTTCGTCCCTTAACCCGCGTTCATGCACCACCACCCCCTCATTCCAAACTATCTCGACACCTCTCCCTCCCCCTTCCCCTTCCCCTATGCTCTTTCGCGTCGCATAGATATTATTGGCACGAAATTGAACTCCCCGGCAATGTCGAGTATCTGACCTCGCGTCGTTCTGAAAGGCTATCTATCAACCGACAAAAGAGGTCTGCGGTTCTTATCGATAACTCGAAAGTGGAGTGTATAGAGAGATAGAGAGAGATAGAGATAGGGAGAGGGAGAGAGAGAGAGAGGGAGAGAGACAGACAGACAGATAGAGAAAGAGAGAGAGAGAGAGAGAGAGGTACGGAAGGTAGAAAAGCCTTAACCGAAGATCCCTGGCAAAGAATAAAAAGAGAAAGGAATAGAACTGAAAGAGGAAAGAAGAGAGGAGAAGCAAAAGGAAGAGGAGGAGGAGGAAAAGGAAGAAGAGAAAAGAAGAGAAGAGAAGAGAGAAGGAGGGCCTCGAGTGTTTGGTAGTGATGGCCCTGCGAGTGCGCCTCCACTTATAATACATTATGCGGAGTATGCTAAGCTCACGTTCTCCCTCCTTTTTCCTCCTTTTTTTCTTCCCCTTCTCTTCCTCCTTCTTCTTTTTTTCCTCTCTACTCAACCCAAGCCCTCTACTCCCCTCCGTTCCCACTCTCTCTCTCTCTCTCTCTCTCTCTCCTCACCTATCAAGACCTCTTTTTATCTTACGTTTCTGCATTACAAAAAAAAAAAAAAAATAACTACCGGATGCCGAACATTTTGCACCGACGTTTCGCTTCGTCAACCTTATATCTTATTTCTTTCTTTCCTTCTTTTTTTTTTTTTGTTCTCTCTCTCTTTACCCTTTAGATAAGATGATAAGAAGACGAAGAAAAGATAAAAAATTTATAGATAATCTAAACAATCCGAAAGATTAGATCTTTCAATCTTTTTTTTTTTTTTTTTTTTTTTCAATATTGTAACACGATGTATGTACCTATATCCAAGCTACTTTAAGTTACATACTCGTATTACGTTCTAGTAATTTTGTGGAAACTCTTGATGACGGAGAAGGTGAGATGAGTGCTTCAACATCAACTTCCTCCCCCGTTTACTAAAAGCTATATACTTCGAACTTGTATCTTCTCATATTCTCTTCTCTTCTCTTCTCTCCTCTCATTTTCGTCAAAACCGCTAGGGTTTCCTCGATTATACAAAGTTCCTTCGGACGAGACGAAGGAACGACGGAATGAACGAACGAACGAACGAATGAACGACGGAACGAAAGGGTGTCTAGTTCTATCGATACTACATCGATCGAGTTGATTATGGGGAAAGGACGAAGGTACGTCTATTGTGTTGGTAAATGTATCGAGAACGGAAACGTGACACCGTGAATATTACAAAGGCTTTATATGTGAATTTCTCTCTCTCTCTCTCTCTCTCTCTCTCTCTCTCTCTCTCTCTTTCTCTCTCTCTCTTTTTCTATGCATGTATGCCTTTATAGAAAAATATCAACCAAGTAAGAATAGAATGATAATAGATAACTATAACTATAACTTTAGATAAATTATCATATTAAAGATATATATATATATATATATATATACAATAATTCGATTGTATATTTTTTTTTTCCTTATCTGTGGTTTTTATTTTTTTTTATTATTTTTTTTTTTTCTTCTTTAATTAAATTACTCGAATAGAACGGAGAAAACAATATTACGAATATATATTGAAATCAATTCTCTTTCCTCTTGTAATTACCAATATTGCACGAATATTTAGAGAAATAGAAAGACAGAGAGAAAGAGAG
>NC_060975.1:1345000-1347500 GCF_910589235.1 Vespa crabro
CAGCGTTCAATATTTCTTACGAAACAATTCATTCGTCCCCGGTTAAATCGTTAATAATCCATTTCTTTTTTCCTTCATTTTGATTTATAAAGAAAAATTCTTTTCAAAATGGTCACCCTATATATAAAATACCGATACGTATTAATCCGTATTACTAACTAAATAGATTATTTATTTCAGTTAAATGAACAAAAAAAAAAGAAAAATCTCCCTTCGTTTCGATTAATAAAGAAAAGTCCTTTTCAAAATGGTCACCCTGTATATAAAATATCAATACGTATTAATCCGTATTACTAACAGAACGATTTATTTATTTCCGTTAAATAAATAAAAAAAAAAAAAACAATCTCTCCCTTCGTTTCGATTAATAAAGAAAAGTCCTTTTCAAAATGATCACCCTATATATATATATATATATATATATAATATTACCAGCACACGTGACATATATTTCTATAATTATTACGAAACAATTTAATTATATTCTATTAGGAACGTTAATAAAAAGAAAATCCGCTTCGTTGGCTTTAGAAAAAAAAAAAAAAAAAAAAAAAAAAAATCCTTTTGAAAAAAGTCACCCTATATATATGGGTCAATCAGCTGTTTTATTGGCCCACTGACCCATATAATTTCTTAGAAAAATATTGTCAATGAATAGCATTCGTCATACGAAACAGATGAGTAACGTATTACCTTATAAGGAGCGTCTCCCTGACCTATATTGATTCTTGGAATTGGCTCGGCGCCGTCCATTCATGTAAAAGAGAAAGAAAGAAAAAGAAAAAAGAAGGAAAAAAAGAAACGAGAAAAAGACTAGCCAGACGAGTCCGCCATTTTACTATCAGTAGTAAGTAGTACACTGACCTATATAAAATTCTTGGAACTGGTAACCATTGACAAACTTCATTGAGTATATATATATATATATGTATACGTAGATATAACATATTTTTTCTTATAATTCGTCGATCTTTCGAAAGCGAATATCTCTGAAACTAGAAATCATAAAGAGACGAGACGAGGACCATTTTAAAGGTAAAACCATGCCCTAAACGTAGATACGTCTTATCAATTATCTATGTTATCTACGATCGAAGCATAAATAATAATATATTTAAAATTCTAATAACGAATAATTTGTTGGACATCATTTATACAGTTCGATTACATGTATTTCTATCACTAATTTTTTTTTCATTGGATTTATAAAATACTCTACTAGATGTAATCACTACTTGTACTATATTAATTGTTATATTAATAAAAGAGAGATAGATAGATAGATAGATATATATATATATATACATATGTATATGTATATGTATTTCAATGATTTAATTATATGATCAATTCGGGGATGTATGATGACTATGAACTACAGGGCGGACGGTGCAGGTGGGCGGGCGGTATCACCTTCATATCACCACGTTTTACTAACGTAAGCATCAAAGCTGGAAAAAGCCAGAAAGCTTATTATACATTTTCGATAAATTAATTAATTGAATAAAAGTTAATACGTATATATATATATATATATATATATATATATATATATATATATCATTGAATTGAATTTCTAACGGCAAATTCCTTTCGATTACTTTTAGTCGAAAGTAGAACGACCGAAACGAGTTCGAGAACCATCTCGAACATGTCCTGTCGATGGAACTCGAAACTTTATAACGGGACGATCGTTCCTCGCTGGAACTGTAAAATGTATGTTTATTATCTTCAACTAGTCTCTCAGTAGAGAGGAACTTTAACGTCTTATTTAACTTTCCTGACTTTTCTTTCCCCAAGATTTGCCAACGTATGTTACATACATATATATATATATAGTATATATATATATATATATATATATATATATATATATATCTACGTTTATTGAATGTACGTAAGAAAATGCACGAATATTTACGACGAGAGAAAAAAAAAAGAAAGAAAGAAAGAAAGAAAAAATATATAAAAGAAAAAGAGAGAAGAGAAAAAGGAAAAAAAGAAAATGAAAATAAAAAGAGCAACGAACAAATTTCACGGGAAAACTTCGAATTTCAATACATTCTATGAATCTCTGATTTTATATTAGATCTATCCAAAACAAGTTTTTCCAATGATATGACCGCAGATGAATTTTATTTATTTAAAAAAAAAAAAAATATATATATATATATATATATATATATATCGTAGATACACGACTGATATATTTCATATAATAAAAAAGATAATGAGATAATAAAATGATATGTGAAAGTAGAGATGTGAATTAAAGGAAAAATAAAAAAAAAGAAAAGAAAAGAAAAAGAAAAATATATTATATAATATACATATAGAATGTACTCCATCGCGTATATTGTCTCATCGATAATTTAGGATGCTTCTTTCGTTTATATGTGTGTCGAACTCGTTAAAAAAAATTACTGAATCATCATACTCGATGGCGAGCGGCAAGTAGTATAAAATATATAAATATATATATATATATATATATATATAT
>NC_060975.1:1355000-1360000 GCF_910589235.1 Vespa crabro
AGCTTTTAAGCGTTTCGACCATTACGCCGTAAACTTGTCTTTCCAAATTTCACGTTAGAAATATATACCATTGGTATTATGTCGGAACGAACACGTTAAATCCTTCTTTATCGTATATCTTTTCACCGTAACGACGATAACTTCATTTTGATTTTTTTTTTTGATTTTCTGATTTTTTTGATTTTATATATATATATATATATATATATTTTATATAATAAAAAAGAAAACGAAAAAGAAAGAGTTAATTCTTTTTTCATTCACGATCATTCAAAATACAAGACGAGAGAGAGAGAGAGAGAGAGAGAGAGAGAGAGAGAGAGAGAGAGAGAGAGAGAGAGAGAGAGAGAGGGAGAGATAGAGAGAGCTCATAGATGATTTTAAAAAAAGAGGAGAGAAAAAACAATTACCATTTTACGAAATCTTTCGTTTTTCTTTTTCTTCTTTTTTTTCCCCTTTTTTTTCTTCTCTATTTCTCTTTAGACCGAGCAATCTATCCTCAGACTCGTTTTAATGATCAAATGCCATTCTGTATAATAAATTAAATTAATTTATATATAATAATAAATCGATATCTAATGACAATAAATCGTACAACACAAATCGATCCTTTAATATCAACGATCTATTTCTTTTTTTTTTTCAATTGAATCGAATATCAATCTCTGCTGATATCGAAGGGTTGAAGGGGCCGGGGATGTGTGATTGTGACGTCAGAATGTAAATCGTATCATTTAATATACAAGCATACGGTATCAGAATAAGTTTCATTGTTATTCGATTCTTTTTGTTTTTTTTTTCTTCCTTGTTCTCGGAATTTTTTTTCCCCTCCTCCTCCTTCTCTTTTCTCTCTCTCTCTCCTCTCTCTCTCTCTCCTTTTTCTTTTTCCTCTTTTTAATATCCGTAACGTAGAGAAACGCAGAGATGGCCACAGACAGACAGACCTGACGCATTTAATTACAAGATTGCACTTACTTAAATCTAGATCACGCGATGGCGAACAAAACTGTTCGTTCACAATAAGCACGAAAGCAAGCGCATTCTTAGCCGTAGTGAGTAGGAAGTTTGAATGGCAGCCGAGGAGCGTGCGAGTTACACACGAGTTCTCTTCTCTTCACTTCTCTTCTCTTCTCTTCTCTTCTCTTCTCTTCTCTTCTCTTCTCTTCTCATCTCATCTCATCTCATCTCTTCTCTTTCACTCGTCGAGAATTTAAATTGGGAAAATCGAGCTCCACTTAACGCTTCGCATACCTTCTTCACTGCCATTGAAAATTTCTCGAACAATGCATGTCATTACAGTCACAAACGTTATTCTCCTTACTTTACAATGATATCTACATATATATATATATATGTGTGTGTGTGTATGTATGTATTGTGTGTATACACATATAGATATAAATATATATCTGATCTAGTCAATGTGTTATTTACATTTTACATTTTATACAAAAAATTTCATTCCAAATATTTATATTAGATTTATTTTTCAAAAATTTTGATAGTAGTAATAATAGTAGTAGTAATAGTAGAAGTAGTAGTAGTAGTATTAGTAGTAGTAGTAGTTGTTGTTGTTGTTGTTGTTGTTGTAGTAGTAATAGTTGTAGTAGTAGTACCAGTAATAGTACCAATAGTAATTGTAGTAGTAGTAATAGTAACAGTACCAGTAGTAATTGTTGTAGTAGTAGTAATAGTACTTGTAGTAGTTGCAGTTGTAATTGTAGTAGTAGTAGTAGTAATAGTACCAGTAGTAACTGTAGTAGTAGTAGTAGTAGTACTTGTAGTAGTTGCAGTTGTTGCAGTAGGAGGTGATAGCAGGTGACTCGTCAAACATTTTATTATGTAGTACAAGCATTTACATCTTTATACCATAGTCAGAAATTTTGTGAGAATTTTTTTTTTTTTTTTATAATAATCAATCCCAATCACGATCTAACTCGTTATAGATAATTTTTGTCAAAAGAAACGAACGAATCGAATTCATTTTTCAATTTTCCATAATTCCTGTCGTTACAACTAGAAAATAAAGAAAAAAAAAAAAAAAAGATAAAATAAAAAAAAATTAATATAGAAAAAAATACATGAAAAAAAAAAAAAAAAAAACAAAAGAAGGAAAAGAAATATAGAAAAGAACGAGACGAAAGGCACGTCGAGCAAAATGGAATGTCAAACAGGACGTAAAGAAACTCTCCGAAGGAAAGCCCTTTTTGAGTTTGGAAAAACGTAACGCTCACATAGTTTCTATCGATCGCATAGAATACAATGTTATTTACGATTGGTGAATATGTTCGGGCACATGCCATTGTGTTACTTGGCTGGTACGATATTTAAGCACACGCGCAGCTATATATAGTAGTAGTAGTAGTAGTAGTAGTGTGTATAATATATATATAGAAACACACAGATACATACAAATATACATACGTACGTACGTACGTACAAATATATATATATATATATATATATATATATATATATATATATACACATATATGTACGTAAATATCTACATGTGCATAGGTGTGTATGTGTGTGTGTTTGTGTTTGTATGATTGTATATGGGTATACAGACAAGTCGACCAGCCGAACTTCATTTTCTCGGCTTCCGGAAAAGACGAAGAAGATAAAGTAACTGGGTCGTGAGCTCCATTCTACGAGTGTTCTCTTTCTCTCTCTCTCTCTCTCTCTCTCTCTCTCTCTCTCTCTCTCTCTCTCTCTCTCTTTCTCTTCGTCATGCGTTGTGGTAGCTTAAAATGCGCCTTTACGTTATTGCTTCGAGACGCGGTTTGTCTTCTCCACTGTGTTTCGTCGTCCTATTATATTTAAGTCGTTTCCTATCTCACTCTTCTTCCACTTCCACTTCCACTTCTACTACCGACAACACAGATGACCCAGAGAATGAAAGGGAGAGAGAGAGAGAGAGAGAGAGAGAGAGAGAGAGAGAGAGAGAATGTTGATAAATGGATTTGTCGCGAATACTCTCTTGGGACAAATTTATATTTATTTCTCTCCTGTATCCATTATTCGTTATCTAACAAACGATAATATCTCTGTATCTATCTCTATTTATCTCTCTCTCTCTCTCCCTCTCTCTCTCTTTTTTTTCTCTCGATATTTATAACCTCTGAAATATTTATTAATTTTCTTGATTATTGATTTTGATAAATTACGTTAATTCGTGATTTAATTAACATAGATAAATATATTTATTAATAAATCTATTAGAATTATAGAATTTGTTTTTCGATTGATTAAACAAATTAATCGAGAATTGTGACGAAGTTAAAATGTCTCAAAAATAAATCGTTCTGATCGTTTCATTAATATCGACTTCGAGACGCATCATCATATTTTTGATTTAAGATTGAAAAAATATTTATGTATTTTTAAGAGGACGATAATAAATAGATCTTGTACGATAGATCGTAAACAGCGATAAAGATCGAACAGAAAAGCAGGTTGTATCTTTTAATTTATTAATTTGTATATCAGGAGAATAATATGACTGTCTATAAATAGATCTTGATTAATTGATCGTAGTACAAAAAAAAAAAAAAAGAAAAAATAAAGAATAAAAACTCGTTATTGAAATTTCACTTGCTTCCATTCTCTCTCTCTCTCTCTCTCTCTCTCTCTCTCTCTCTCTCTCTCTCTCTCGCGTAAATAACTTTCATTAGAAATATGTTGAAACGCGAGTTAATACCCTATGTATCGTTGGCAGTCGCACTTTATTTCCATATTTCCATTTTATAAACAGATTTATTTAATACGTATAGCCAAATGAAAGCATATCAATCGAGCAAATGCATTTTTTAAGCGTACCCCTGTAGTCGTATAACGATAATATAT
Source organism: Vespa crabro (assembly GCF_910589235.1). Taxonomy (NCBI): domain Eukaryota; kingdom Metazoa; phylum Arthropoda; class Insecta; order Hymenoptera; family Vespidae; genus Vespa; species Vespa crabro. Next base: position 1,358,850 of record NC_060975.1, read on the forward strand.
ATATATATGTATTTATATAGAAAATGTATTAGATAGACAGATAGATGGAAAGAGAGAGAGAGAGAGAGAGAGAGAGAGAGAGAGAGAGAAATCCACGTCATTGGCTCGTCGTCTCGTTGATCCACAACGCTCGGTTACATCGTAAATGTATTGAAATTGTCAATCGGCTCGCGAGAGCACACGCATACACATATGTATATATACATATATATATATATATATATATTATTTTTCTCTTGTCATATGTACATGCATACATACATACATGTATACGTATATACATGCATACAAGCAAAAACGTAATCAGGATTTGCTATCGACATTTCTCCGTTCGATTTCTGTCACTAGTCGAAGGCATTAAAATCTATCCGAAAAAAATAGAAGTTGCGAGCATAGAAAGAAAGAATTGCCGAGAAGGGTGGGAGGGGGAAGGGTAGGAGACGGTAGACAGGAACAAAAAAAAAATGATAATAATAATAGAAAAAAAAAAAAAAAAGAAAAAGAAAACGCTGAACGATCGAACGAACGTACGTACGTACGAACGAGGCTGTACAATCAACTCCTTGCACGTACATATTGTATGTGAAAAGTATCGAAGAAAAAAAAAAAACAAAAGAAAACAAACAAAAAAAATAGAAAAAAGAAAAAACAAAAAAAGAAAGAAACGATAATACATATGACGTACATATGTATATACTTATCCATGGCTTTATCGCAAATCTAAACGCTTTTTGTATCATTATGTTGACTGAAGTAGAGATGGAGGCGACTGTCAAGCTGATTAATCGCAGTACAACGTGGACTTCGTAGAGAGAAGAGAGAGAGAGAGAGAGAGAGAGAGAGAGAGAGAGAGATAGTAAAAGTGCGGGGTGAAGGGAGGGGGAAGGAGAGTGGGTGTGTAGAAGGAAACAGAAGGTTGGAGAATTTTCTATCGAACCATGTGCTTTTACAACGCGATGCGGAATGTCGTATTGTGAAACAGATTGGTTGGCCAGATCTGTCACGCGGTATCTCGAATGACAAGAAAGACGAAACGACCAATCAACTGTTCCTGACCCTTTTGTTCCGTACCAAGCTCACGTACCGTTGCGATTTGATTTCGAAATACCTCGGCTCCCTATTTCCACGATGGAGAGAGACAGAAAGACAGA
>NC_060975.1:1365000-1367500 GCF_910589235.1 Vespa crabro
CTCTCTCTCTCTCTCTCACTGTTTCGATTTTTTTCTTTTTTTTTTGTTTGCTTTTTTTTTCTTTTTTTTTTTTTACGAAAAAGAGACCGCGTGGGAATATTTTCTGAAATAACCACGAAGAGGGACCGGGGACTCTCTATCAACGCGGAGAAGTTAATTGCTGCCACCCATTTCCCCTCCCCCTCCACCCCTCGATTGCATTGTCCGTTCGATGGTATTTCGTTACAGATTAATGGCCGGCGATGTTTTATCGCTAATATTTCTCTCCGCGTTGGATTCGACCACGATCCGCATTGCGTGTCGACCTATACTGTACTCTTTCTCTCTCCCTCTCTCCCTTTCTCCCTCTCTCTCTCTCTCTCTCTCTCTCTCTCTGTCTCTTTCTCAAACGAACATTAATTTTTGCAATTATTAACTCGTGAAATAACTCGTCGCAGTTGTTGGTTTTATAGATCTTTTCTTTTTATTGAAAAAAAAAGAAAACAAAACAAAAAAAAAAAAGAAGAAGAAGAAAAAATAAATAAAGAAATAAAATTACTTTCGTTGGATATAAATTTTATCAAGAATCAAGGATAATTATAGAAAGATGTTGATAAAGAGAGAAAATAGGGAGAAATAATAAAGATTACAGGTTGGGGAAAAGAAAGAAAAATAAGAAAAAAGAATTGTGAAAGTATAAAACGAAACGTTTAATAAAAAAAAAAAAAAGGAGACCTTTCACGATACAAAAATTGTTCCCACTGAGAATAATTATAATAATAATAATAATAATAATAATAATAATAATAATAATAATAATAATAATAATAACGATGTTTTAATGATAGATAAGAAAAATTAGACGAGAATTAAATGAAAGAAAATAAAGATAGGAAAATAGAAAAAATTAAAGAGAGAGAGAGAGATAAAGGAATACAAAACGTGAAACACTTAATAAAGAACTTTCACGGTGCAAAAAATTGTTCGTAATAAAAATAATAATGACGATGTTTTAATGATAGGAAAAAAGAAATAGAAGAGAGAGAGAGAGAGAGAGAGAGAGAGAGAGAGAGAGAGAGAGAGAGAGAGAGAAGGTCAACGCAATGGAACAAAAAGGGGACAAAAATAAAACCAAAATAAAAAAAAAAAAAAAGAAAGAAAGAAAGAAAGAAAGAAAAAGGAGAAGGGGATAAAAAAGAGGGCAAATAAAAAAGCGAAAAAAAAAAAAAGAAAATCTATAATTCTTTCGACGGCCACAACCGCGTACCTGTATTCTGTATAGCTCGAGGCTACCGGAATATTCCTTTCCAGTAAACGAATTCCAATTTGCATTCTATTATATTCATTTACATGATGCGCTCTTTAAAAGGCGTTGCTCGGCCAGTTCACCCTATTCTTTTTATTATTTTTTTATTTTGTTATTTTTCTTTTTGTGTTTGTTTCTTTTTCCTTTCCCATTTTCGAGTTGGACTCATCCAGCGAAAAAGATGGAGTTCTTATCGTTCGTATTATTTCTAACAAATTATTACCATCGGGAATTTAAAATCGTTCACAGGAAGAGTTTCAGAGAATTATTTTCTTTATTATCAAATTACTTTATTTCCTTTTACTTTTATATTTTCTATCCTCTTTCCTACTTTTTCTCCTTCTTCCTTTTGTCCTCGCACTTTTCTTTTTCCCTTTTTTACGAGCAAATCTTATCGTTCGAAGTAAACAATTACGTGTACATATATATATATGCATTTACAAGTTTACGCATGTATGTGTATGTTCTTTTTATTTCTCTTACATTCTCTAGAGAAAATAGAAAGTCATTAAATGGTTTTGAGTACGACGGATGTTCATTGAAATTGTGTTTGAACGTGTCTCTTTAAGAAGAAAGCAAACGTTCTTCTTCGTTTCACTCTTACCTTCTCTCTCTCTCTCTCTCTCTCTATCTCTTCTTTTGAATTTTGTTGCAAAAAAAAGAGGTCTATAGAAAAAAAAAAAAAAAAAAAAAGAAAAAAGAAAGAACTACATATATGCTGTAACTATTATAATAGACATTGATCTTATTGCCCTTCTCTCTCTCTCTCTCTCTCTTTCTCTCTTCTCCTGTCCGTGGTGTCCCTTTTTGTACTGCTGATTCGTTCAAGACTTTTCTCTCGAATAGAAGAAAATAAAATGAACGAGATAGAATGCCGATGGGATTCGTTCCTCTAAAGAAGAAGCCCCCAAAAAGTAGAATCCATGTTCGAACACGTAGGCAGGAGGTACAACGCGATTGCAACGTACGTTGGTGTTCGAGCGGAAAGAGAGCGAAAGGTTCGGGTTGATTGGGTGCGAGCAAACAAGAAAAACACAAAGAGAGAGAGATAGAGACAGAGAGAGAGAGAGAGAGAGAGAGAGAGAGGGGTAGAGAGAGAGAAGGAGACCGCTTGTTCCATCGAATCCAATGCTTCTATCCGTCTGTCCAGCAATCATTTCCCGTGTCACGTCAGACGTTCTACCGTCCAGTTATCTTCACAAGTTTCAAACTGAT
>NC_060975.1:1375000-1392500 GCF_910589235.1 Vespa crabro
TCTCTCTCTCTCTCTCTCTCTCACTCTCTCTCTTCTCACCCTTCTCACCCTCCCTTTTTCTTATCCGCCCTTTTCACAACGTTTCTTTCCTTCGTGAGAATTCGTTCGAACAAAACCGAGCGTAACGTTTATCGAAGAAAATACTTGTGCTTTCGAAAACTTTATAGCGAATAGAAAAAAAAAAAAAAAAAAAAAAAAACTATTGCATTAGATAAAACATTATTCGTTATTTCACAATTGAAATTAAATATGATAATTATGTAATTAATAAAACTTTAAAGAATTGATTTGCGTTAAGAGATTGTGTATTTAGAAAAGATTTTCTTCATAAACATTTTATTTTCCCATTTTTATCATTAATTATTTATTATTTTCATCCCTTTTCGTTAATATTTATACATTAACTATGATACTCAATTCTTTCCCCTTTCACGTAATATTTCATATTCATTCCTTTTTGTCATAATATTCCATTACTATGATATTTATTTTCACTTTTATCGTAACATTTACATCATCTTTTTATCATATCACATTATATTCATAAACGTGCTATATCCATTGGACCAATTGAAGGATGAATTGAAGATGGAAAAAAGGAAAAACAAATATGGAAATGATAGAACGTTGCACGACATTTCCAAATAAATAAATAAATAAATAAATAAATAAATCTGGATATATATATTAGAGATCATTAACGAAGTCGTACAAAAAAAAAAAAAAAAGATAAGAAGAATCGAATTGTATTAGAACTTTATTCGATGCTAAATTGTCTCGGAGATATGATGATCGATTATATATAAAAAAAAAAAAAAAAAGAAAATAAGAGAGAAACAGAGAAAAGGAGCAAGAAGAGAAGAAGGGAAAAAAGAGAGAAAGAGAGAGAGAGAGAGAGAGAGAGTAAAAGATCAAATTCGTTTTCTGATTTCATGCGATCGCGTTGCTTGGTAAGACGTAATGAAATTCTAAGAAGGAATAGGAGAAAACGGATCGAGGAGAGGACGGAAATCAGACGCAGACGGTTTTCCTCTCGCACGGAAAAGCATTCTCGAGGCCGCTCGCGGCAATTTAATTCGAACGACAAGCACAGCGCTGTTCGCGACGCACCGCCTCCACTTCGTCGAATAAACATCAGCACCAGAAGTTGACCAGGGATCGTTTCTACATATATATGTATGTGTATATATATATATATGTGTATGTATATGTAAGTATATATATATATATATGTATATGTAAGATATATACATACACATAGTAAATCTATTTCCTCAGGATCGTATAACACGGGTTCGGCATTGCGCATCTCTCGTCTGTTCAGGACATCGTCGTTGGCAGAAACGACTGATTTTCCTATCTACCCCATCTCTTCTAACTCTCTAACTCCCCCTCTCAAATTCTCAGACTCGGCCAAAGGCTCTTGCCTGACCTCTTACATTTTCCTAAATCTACTAACTTTAATCTTGTTATTTTTATACCTTATTATTCTATATATTTACTACGTTTTCTATTATACTATTGAATATGTATGTGTACAGAAATATTAATCCCTCTCTCTCTCTCTCTCTATATATATATATATATATATATATATATATATATACTGCTCGTTTTCTTTTGCAACATTATTATATGCATTAATTTATCATATCAATTAATTAATTTTAATTGATGCAAGAGTTCTTAGATCAATTTAATAGATCAATGATTATCACCAGAAACGGAATAATGTTCATTGTCTAATTAACTTTCACATTCCTTTTTATTTATTTAATTCGTAACGATATATATGTATTATAAAATTATTTTATAGAATATATAAGTCAATAAAAATGGATATATAGGTCGATTCAATTGATTCGAATGAATGAACGTATAGAAACAATCAAATAAAATTTATCATTTAGAACAAAATATCGAATGTCTCTAACGGATGTCTCAATTAAACGTGTTACATATCTTTCTATATAAATAAATGTGAAAATTATTCCAATGCACACACAGACAGACAGACACATACATAAACACGTATGTACGTGTGTAAAATGAGAGCAAACCAAATTTTTAAATACCAAAAATATATATAGATTCTCTAAATAGTTTTCAATATACTCTTGGCGTATCTAAAACCATGAAGTTAATATTGTCTCATATCTATAATGAGAAAAAAATCATTTTAATTAGATGACAATTTCTTTATTTTAATTTAACTTCGAAAAGTACGAAAAGAAAGGGGAAAAAAAAAAAAGAAAAATTTGTTTTTCAAAAATTAAGAAAAAGTAAAGATCCAACGAACGATTTTTCTTTCTTTTCTATTAATTCTATCAATAGAACTAATTAAGTTCTTATAAAGTAAAAAAGATGAAAGATTAAAAATGAAATTGGAATAATGAACGATCGATGTTGTCCTTACCAAAAATAATCATTATGAGAGTTAAATTATTTTATTAAATATTTATCTCTTGATAAATGTGATTTCAAAAAAAAAGATTATGGTTATTAATTATGGACGATAATAATGTGTTTGTTTGTAAACTCACCGATTGGCACGTTGACAGCAAAAAGAAAGACAAGAGCGCGATAGCAGAGCATCGTGCACCAATCAGAATCAGCTGTTGATGATTCCTCTCGTCTCTCTTGATGATGTCTTCTAAGATGAAGACAGGTCTTTCTTCTTCTTCCTCTCTCTTTACCTCCCACTCCGTCTTCTCACTCTCTCTCTCTCTCTCTCTCTCTCTCTCTCACTCTCTCACTCTCTCTCTCTCTCTCTCTCACTCTCTCACTCTCTCACTCTCTCTTTTATTTTTTTCTTTATTTACTTAACCACATCATCTTCCACGCGAGCCACCGTTGTTGATTTTTTTGACGCATAACATGCCTGAAACAATAAAAGCAACGATATTCTTAATAATATAATTAAAAAGAAAAAAGAAAAAGTCGAAAGGACGAAAATTCTCTGTCCATTTTATCATTTTAGATCATTTTTCTTTATATTGATATTTACAATCTTTATTTATTAAATATTCATATTAATCTTTCGATCAATATATGTATATATATATATATATATACATATATTGGTTTAATAAAAATATGATTGTGTAATCATGGATCGTATCAATATTGATGTAATTAATATTAATTTATAAAACTCGATACACACACACACACACACACACACACACATATATATATATATATATATATATATATATATATATATATAAAATAATACACGCGCATGTGAAAAATAAAAAAGAATACATCCTGAAAATGTCGACAAAAAAGAAAAAAAAGAAAAAAAAAAAAAGAAAAAAAAAGGGAAAACAGAGTAATTTAATTCGTAAAAATCGTTCGAGAACCTTTGGAATATATCGAAATATTAAACGAAAATAGATTATAAACCCATATCAATCCATCGACATATATTCGTCGTATTTAATTTTCCAAAATGAAGATGTAAAATATATTAAATAAATCGAAAACAAAATTGTTGTCAATCAAATGGAAAACTTTTGAACGGATGTGTACTTGACATGATACAAAAAAAAAAAAAAGAGAGAGAGAGAAAAAAAAGAAAGAAAGAAAGAAGATGAAAAAAAATAGAAAAAAAAAAAGAAAGAAAGGGAAAGAAAAGAAAGTGTGTATTAGTTTTCGAAAAACGTCTATTGGTTACAGTTTTGTTGCAGAAGAGAGAGGTAGACGGACGATCAAGAGAGAAAGACAGAGAGACAGAGAGACAGAGAGAGAAAGAGAGATGAAGAGAACCCGCGTCAGAGAAATGGTAAGGCCGGAAACGTTTCCAGCGGGCAGACTTCCGTCGAATGGTTCGTCATTGACGGCTTTATCGTCCGTTTCCACCGAACGAACTTTCGGCTTGCCGATGTGTACCCTTGTACCTCGAAACTGACTATACGCCCTCCCACCCTCCGTCACAATCCTTGCCATCATCCACAGGAGGAGAGAAAGAGAGAGAGAGAAAGAGAGAGAGACTACTACTGTCTGTACCATTCTCTCCCTTCCTCTCTTTGTCTATCCATCTTTTTCTTTCTCGTTCGCTTTTCATAACGTTCACCCTCCTCCTCTCGTTCCAATCGAATTCTCATGCATCAACTTCGATCGAAATATTTTAATAGTTCATAGATCACACAATGAATCGTTCACTTTTTCTAACGAAATAATGGGAATTTTGAATTTGAACGAATTTCCCAAGATAATATTTTCGAGTAAAATTACAATTTTTCTATTTAATTGAAACAATTGTATTTTGCTTTATCCTTTTTTTTTTTTTTTTCCACGTGAAAGCAAGGACTCCCCCTTATCCTTATTTTTCTTCCATTTCTTCGTTTTCTTCTCTTCCTTTTCTCCTACTTTTTTCTTTTCCTCCTTATATTTTACTCCCTTTTCAACCCTCATTAAAAGATATCTTTAACGGAGCTGTCTACAAAACTCGTTTACACGATAAGGAGATAATATTGTGTTAACGCTGTCTCGATCTCCAGAAATTCTTGACGAATGGTGGGTCCAAATCTTTTGTGGCTTCTCTCTTTTTTTTTCTCTGTGTGCGCGCGTGTGTGTGTGTGTGTGTGTGTGTATAGATTTAAGAAAGTAAATTAAAAGAGAGTTCGATTGATTGAGATTGATTGAAATTTAACGTTTCTATTTATTTTTCTTTTTTTTCTTTTTTACGTCCATTACAATATGTAGGATCTCTTAATCTTTTTTTTTTTTGGAGTAGTAAAACAGATCGTGTGATAGCTATGAAATACTATGAAATATAATGATGATAATAATAATAATAATAATAATAATATAAGTATAAGAATATTAATATAACATATTATTGATATATTATGATAAATAGAAAAACATTAGAAAAATATATAACGTGGAACTTTTTTTTTTTTTTTTTTTTTTTTTTTGATTACATACAATCATATTTTTATAGATCATAGATAGATATAAATCATGAATAATCGTTGAAATTAATAATTAATTAAGATTAATCCTCGTCTCACTCACTTCATAATAATTTCCTTTTATTTTTATTTTCATTTCAATCGAAAGGATAAAAAGTAACAAAAGGATATTCATTTCGATTAAATGAAAGAACGTTTGATCATGATATAACAACCCTTTCAATCTTCTCATAGCCAACTATTAATGCCTGTCAAATGTTTCACAAGATGAATACCGAATATTCAATGAACCACCATCGCGATACTAATAGCTCGAGCAAGGCGAGATCGAATGTATACATACACATATATATCTTTGCATAAATACATATATATATTATATATTATATAATATATACCATGTATAAATATATATGTATACATACACACGTTATTTTTATTATTATATTTTTGAGCGATATCGATGATACCTACTTCGCTTATAAAATCGTGAGACGAGACGCTTGAAAAATAAGCTACCGATATCGAATCGATCTCGTACTGTCGATCGATCAATTCGATGTCAGGTAGAACTACCTAAACGTTTGACGTTCGTTAGGACGTTCTCGAAAAGTCGAATATATATCTATATATATTCCTATTGGCTTCTTAACAGACGTGAACTCGAAGATACATACTCATTTTCACATACACACACACACATACACATATATACATATGTATATGTATATAACTTAAGAAAAAGTTTAAATACTGTAATTCGATCTTCATTAACTATGATACGTTCGAGTTAACAAGTTAATTTCATTTAAAATGTGTATATATATATATATATATATACTTACGTAAAGCTATTTAGATCTTCTGTTCGAGTTTTAAGTACTTCGAATTTAAAATATCCTTTATCGAATTTCTAACTACATCCAAAATACTTCTACTACATACACCTTAATTTTATTAACTCTTAAACGAATCTGTCTAATTGCAGAATAAGAATATATATTTTTCTCTTTTGTCACGTTAAAATTATTCGATTTTGTTAATGTATGGTATATATGAAAATTATTATTTGATCAATTTCAATTGAAAACTCTAAATCATTATTAGATATATAATTTTAACTTGCTATTATTATTATCTATCTTTTTCTTCAAAATTTCTATAAAAAAAGTTATTGTCATATGATTCTATAAAAAAAAAAAAAAAAAAAAAAAAAAAAAGACCAAAAAAGAGCAAAAAAAAAGCAATTACTATTATAACTTTTTATTTCTAAAAGTTGTTCAAAAAGAAAAAGAAAAAAGAGAGAAAGATAAAAGAGATAAAAAAGAAAAAAGAAATTCTTCCTCCTAAGCAATTTTATTTGACCTTTACGATTTCAATTGATTAAATATAAAGCGAGCATATAAATTCTTTAATAAACAAATGGAAATAGATTTGTAACAGCGAAGTATGTAGATTCTAATAGAATGCATTATCAAGCAACGTACGAAAGTAATTATTCTGACGAATCTATTACGTATTCCTATATCTCGAATTAGAACTGACGATATAAATCGAATATTTATTCGACAATGTTATTATAACATTGACGTACAAATATTGACAAAAATTTAAGGATCTGTTCTAAAGAACGTTTATGTCTAAAGAAAAATATAGAGAAGATATTTTTCCTGTACAACGATTTTATATATTTTATAGATCGAACATGTCAAACAATCGATCTATCGTTAAACAATAAATGAGACACATGTATCTATAGTTACAAGTTCCGTGTATAAAAGATTTCGTAATGTTTGTCATTGTACAAAAAAAAAAAAAGAAAAAAAAAAAAAAACGAGGAAAAGGGAGAAAGTAAACGAAGTAAATTTTTAACTTAGTCCTTTTTTTTGCTGCCTTGTTTTTTTTTTTTTTTTTTTTTTTTTTTTTTTTTTTAATCGCGAACGAGTATATTAAAATTCGCCAAAATTCGACACAAATTATTACGATAATTCACTATGAAATTGATACGCTATAAATATTAAATAATAATAATAATAAAGTAGCTCTTATCAATAAGACAATATACCATCTGATAACGTCAATTTCGATAACAATTTTTATTCCTAAAGTACATTCGCTTTTGCGAATATATATATAAATATATATATGTAATATCTGTACAATTAAGCAACTAAAAAGGTATTAAGAAAAAAACGTAAGAAGAGAAGAGATAGAAGAAGAAAAAAGAAAAGAAAAAGAAAGAAAAAAAAAAAAAGAAAAAGAAAAAAAAATTAAAAAAAAAAAAAAAAACAGATAACATCGGTCGAACTATTCCAAGTATTCGTGCAATAATATGAACGATAAATAATTCAACCGTGTTGTTCATCGTAAATGGCACGACCGATTCATCAACGATGATCGTAGGTAGATAGTCGGGTATTTTAGGTGAGGAGGGTTGCGTCAAATTTATGAGGAAGGAAATAAATCTAAAAGCCGTACCCCGCCGTCGCTCGCATGACCTCGAACGCAGCGTATAAAGAGCGAGAGAGAGAGAGAGAGAAAGGGATATATATATACATAGAGAGAGAGAGAAAGAGAGTGTTCTCCCTTGCACCTTTTGCACTAGTAGCATGCACGACGCTTATGAAACTAGTTTATTTAAGCTGTCGCTGACATTTGCGTACGGTACGGCCGACATATATTGGATCACCGTTCTTTGTTAAACACGGCGAGAGAGAGAGAGAGAGAGAGAGAGAGAGAGATAGAGAGAGTGAGAAGGAAGAGATCTCTCGCGTCGTCTCGAAAGTTACCTTATTCCTTCTTCGTTCAAACTCTCCTGCCGATATTCTACGCGCCTTCTCCGTGTCTAACTTTATCTCCATTAACGGATACACCAAGCACGATATAATAATTGCAATAACGTTACGAACAAAGATAATGCAATTAATAAATTAATAATAACGATACTCCCCGTTGTATCTTACAGAATGGGTGAAGAATGAATCGGTAGATGGGTTTGTGGTTGGGTACTTTTTGAGGATGTTTCGTATAGGTGAGAGAGAAAGAATTACCGAAGAAGAATGTATGGGAATCGGATAAATTAATCTAATATTCATTTTTATCAATAGTTACTAATTATGTGGAACATATTATGAAAATAGAGTTGCTAGTTGGATTTTCTCGATTAATAACAATGAATTAACATTCTGATTGTAAGTATGCCATAAAAAATGTTAAAGAGAAAGAGTAGAAGGTTAAAAAAAAAAAAAAAAATTATTATCAATGAATATGCACATATCTACATAAATATCCACTAATAATTATATTCGGTAATATCGAAAATAATTCAATATTTATCATTATCGATAATTATTAATTATCGATGTAACGAAATAATGAGAAACATTGAAATATTTATTCAAGGAAAATTGTTCATACCAAGTTATGCACATATAATGGAATAAGTTCAAGTAGAAAAGCAGATTGAACGATAAAAAGAAATTATTGCGAGTTAGAATATATAGGTTTGAATTCATATGTATATATATATATATATATATATATATATACATACATAGACTTGCTGTCCAACGTAGCGAACTTCTCTCTCTCTCTCTCTCTCTCTCTTTCTCTCTCTCTCTCTCTCTCTGCGTTTCTCCAGACAGAATCGGAATTCTAGCCCGTAGAAGATCGTGAATAAAGGTAGGATAGATATCCACATACGTGATGCAAACTCAGGAATATACATACATACATACATATATATATATATATATATATATATATATATATATATATATATATATAAAGATATATAAAATATGTGAGGTCGCATACGAGCCAGCACGTAAAACGCTTTTCACTGATATCCTGAATATTCAACCTTCGACGACGATTTTCTTTTTTCTATGGTTACTTTTACAACACGATCTTTCATCAAGTTTTATGAGTTTGTCGGCGAATCTAACGAATTTTTTTTCCCCCTTTTTTTCCCTTTTTTTTTTTTTAATAATTAGAATCTCTTCTTTCACTCCCTCTTATCCTCTCCCTCTCTCTCTCTCTCTCTCTCTCCAGTTCGTGAAAATTTATAGACTTTAATGAAGAAAGAAATTACTTAAAAATTTGTTAAGATCTATACGATCGAAATATTTCAATCGATCATTTATTAGTTTCTAATCAAATAAAAGGATGACAATTATAAGAGTTCGACATTTGGTTAACTTTCCCCAGACATATATATATATATATACCTTCCCCTACTAGTATTAAATATTACTATTATTACTACTAGTAATATTACTGTTTCTGAATAGCAATTGGTTAGGCTTTAGAACCTATCGCACTACTACTATTCAGAGACCAAAGTGGGAATCGTTCAGCACTTCGTTACGCTTTGGCGTCAGCGATATTTGATGATGGTACGCGTCGAACGGGTATAGTGCCCGGAGGGTGATCAAATATTCTCCGAAAATAGTCCGTTATTCTCTCTCTCTATATCTCTCTCTATCTATCTATCTATCTATCCATCTATCTATCTATCTCTATCTCTTTCTCTATCTCTATCTCTATCTCTCTATTCGAATAGTAGATGCGTATTTCTAAGCGCACCTGTAACAGAGCTGCTTGCTTGTTCCGCAATTACGCTAGGCTTCAATGTTACTCACTCATTCTGTGCTTCGAGTAACTATATGCGTGAATACACATCCACACACGTATTGTGTGCACGCACGCACGCACGCACACACACACACACACATGTATGTATATATCGAGAGTAATAGATCCATACATTTTCCGACTTACTCTTTAAACAATATTTTCAAAATTTCTCGACTATAGGCGTATAATGGGATTTCTCATTAAAATTAATTCGAAAAAAAAAAAAAAAAAAAAAAAAAAAACAAAAAACTATCAATGACATCGAAAGAATGAAAAAAAAAAGAAAGAGAAAAAAAAAGAAAAATAAAAAAGCAGATCTTGTATCATTTTCTCCGAAGAATGAGATACCATTTGTCGTTTGTCAACGAAGATACTTATTTAATTTAACATCGTAAATAAACGAATATATATATATATATATATATATATATATATATATATATATATATATATATATATATATATATGATGTTTCCACGTGATTTCGTATCGTTCGCGATATTTTAATTATAATCGAGAGAACAATTAATAATTCAAAAATGTAAATGAATATCCTGATTGTTACTCATGTTAATTATTCTTCGGTATTCACGGGGTATTAACGATGTCTATAACTATGGATAATATCGAGTAATAATTTTAAACGAAATTAGAAGGTAGGAATGAAAAATAAAGCAAAATATATATATATATATATACACGCAGAGACATACAGAGACATATTCGTTGTATATCTTCGTTATGTTAAAAAGATTTTTTAAAGAGAATCTCATTTAAAAGTTGGAGGTGTTTCGTGATAGTAGACGATATTAGGTCCGCGATACTTGGTAAAATAGATTGTACAGTGTCCTATCACGTTGAAGCAGTTTCGATCCAATGAATGACCCTTTTTCGTTAGAAAAGGCACACAAGGACACGTCGCGTGGTGGTACCGATATCTTTCACCCTAAAAAAAGAATAAGGAAGAAGAAAAAGAGAGGAAGACAGACAGACAGACAGACAGAAGATGAGAGAGACAAGGAAAAAAAAAGAATGGAAAGTAGATAAGACGAAAGAGTGAGAAAAAGAAAGAAAGAAGAGAAATAGAGAGAGAGAGAGAGAGAGAGAGAGAGAGAGAGAGAGAGAGAGCGAAGGAAAGGATGGGGTTCGGTTCTACTGGTGGTGGGTTTAGAGAACCTGTCGATACCGTGACGTGACGCCCACCCTTTTTTCCCAGCCACTCCATTAACATCTCATTATGAACACTCCAGTACCGCTCTTGCCTTCGTCTTCGTCGTCGTCATCGTCGTCTTCGTCTTCGTCTTCGTCGTTGTCGTCGTCGTTGGTTGTGCTTCACGAAATATCTTAAGTTCGAACTTCCATTAAAATATCTGCCGAGCTTCGCGCGTTTTCATCCTACCATGGATCGGATAGCCATCTTCTTCTTCTTCTTCTTCTTCTTCTTTTTCTTTTTCTTCTTCTTCTTTTTTTTTCTCCTTCTTCTCCATCTTCTTCTTCCTCTTCTTGTCTTTCCTCTTTCTCTCTCTCGCTCTCTCACTCTTCAATGATTTAACGTGAAATGTTATCAATCCTCTTGCTTTTACTTAAACTATCGAACACATGCCGAGAACATCGTGATAGAAAGAGATTAAGATAAAGATTAAGAGAGAGAGAGAGAGAGAGAGAGAGAGAGAGAGGGAGAGAGAGAGAGAGAGAAGGAGTGAGAGAGAAAAAGAATTGATTTCTTCAGGATTATTCGATGGCCACACACTCTGTCCATGACAAGTTGAGTAAACGATCGTTTATCAGATTGTCATAGAGATCGGGGATATCGTAATGAGGATTAATTAATATACCCCTGGATCGGCCGTAATGATGGATGAGCTTACGAGCCACGCCTACTTTTCCCTAGTCGATTTCACTTGCAAAGTGTGATAACGTGATATATTCCAAACACATTGAAGGGGATGGGGAATGTGGGAGTTAAGGGTGGGTTTGGAGTTGGGCGGGAGGGGTGTCAAGGGTGGATATATTATAGTACGATATGTTCTATCAAGCTTCAAAAGTAATGTCTTTCTCTTAGTCGCGATGCAATATTTTTTTTCTTTTTCTTTTTTTTTTTTCGATATCCGAAGTTATTTATATACCGAAATAATAACATTGTACTATCTAATACGTCTATACGGATATTAAATTATTGTATATTGAATATTTTTTATGTTCTGTCTGGTTTTTCTTTTCTCTCTCTCTTTTTCTGAAAGACGAGATAATAATATCTTCGGTATCGATCATCGAAATATCAATCTCTTTAAAATTGATCAATCATTTTTTTTCCATACATTTTCTTTTTTTTTTTTGTTTTTTTTTTTTTTTTGTATTTACGTGTCGAATGACTATATCCTTCGATATAATTTGCGATATAATTCATCGAACTTCGAAGCCTTTTTATTTTACGATATTTACGTGAACCATTGATAATAACACGATAAAAAATTTTCTTAACGGATAAGAAAGGAGGAAAAAAAAGAATTAAAAAAATAAGTAGGACACATTCCTGTAATTTCATCCTGAAATATTTAAGTACCATCTATATTTCTTGTTTCTATTTTTTTTTTTTTTTTTTTTTGGTTAACTTATCGATATAACCTACTAAATATCCTTTTAAAAAGCGAATATATATATATATATATATCGATTCAAGCAAAAAAATTCTCTCTCTTTTCGCTGATGATATTCTAATAAAAGTTTTTATCCTTAGAAGAAAAAAAAAAAAAGAAAGAAAAAAAAAAAGAAAACAAAAAAAATAACAATAACAACAACAACAAATGTTTCTAATTCTCACGTTTCTCCACGAATAGGACAATAAGAGAGAGAGAGAGAGAGAGAGAGAGAGAGAGAGCAAGAGGAAGGGAGAAAATAATAATAATTTACGATATATTTACAACTTTTCTATTTGATCACGCGCTGTAAATGCAGGTATCTATAGTACTATACACGTGTGACAGAGAGAAAGAGAGACAGAGAGAGAGAGAGAGAGAAAGCGAGAGAGAGAGAGAGGGAGAGAGAGAGGGAGAGAGAAATGGAGGAAGGGAGGTAAAGAGAGGGTGAGGAGCGAGCTTATCGCGAGCGTTTAAGCAAACACCGCTTATATCCGCGCCGAGCTTAATTGCGTTGACAAATCCTTCGCGGAGGTAGGGGTAGTAATGCGCGCGGAATTCTCCGATCGTACACAGAGATTGGTTCTGGCTTTGGTCGTGCACGTATAGCTTTTGAATACTGAGCACGGTTAATATACCGGTGTACCAACGGAGAGAAGGAAACTTTTGCTTCTCACCGAAAGAGAAAGAGAGATAGAGATGCAGATAGTATAAGAGAGAGAGAGAGAGAGGGAGAGAGAGAGAGAGAGAGAGGTGGTAAAGGGACAGAGGAGAAAGAAAGGCAGGAATTGCATCCATTTCACTGAGGTAAACGTAGTTCCCTCTAAAATAAGGGGAATAGAAACAAATATCCAATGGTAGAGATATTTAATAGACTACAGTATATATAACTAAAACTGTGTTTTAGAACATATCTATCATCTATGTACGTAGAATATATATATATATATATATATATATATATATATATATATGTCTGGGAAAACGTGTAAATAGTTAGCATTTATTTCGAACCAAACAATAATATCCACGTTCGTTCATTTTCTCTCTCGTGTATTTTATCTCGCTATTATTATTATCATTATTATTATCATTATCATTATTATTATTATTATTATTATTATTATTATTATTATTATTATTTTCTTTATTATGTAGTAATCCCTTTGAAATAAAGTTCGGTAAATATTATACGAACGATTCGTCGTTGATCTTTTCTAGCTTAGTAACGAGGACTTCTTGTTAAGTATCAAGTCGAGAAATGAAAGAGAAAGAAAGATATAGAAAAAGAGAGAGAGAGAGAGAGAAGGGTGGCGAAGAGAGAGAGAGAGAGAGAGAGAGAGAAGGAAGTACGAAGCCTAGGAAAAGTCGTGAAGCTGCAACCACGTTCGGTACGTCGCGAACGAAAAGTTTTGCCTTTGAATTCGTAGACTCGATTTCGCGTAAATGCGACGTCAACGGAAGCCACGGTCTTTGAGAAAGAGAGAGAAAGAAAGAAAGAGAAAGAGAGAGTGAGATAGAGAGAGAGAGAGAGAGAGAGAGAGAGTGAGAGTGAGAGAGAGAGAAAGAGTATTGTCTCCTTTCCTTTGCCCAAGAAACTTCTTCGAGAAATCGAAGCAGGATTTTAGGATTCGAACTTATCATCCGATCTTTCCCGACGTTAACACGTTTCGATCCGATATCTTTCCTTTTATACTTTGGACTATTCTATTTTCTTCCTTATTCTAAATCTCGAAAAAAAAAAGAAAAGAAAAGAAAAAAAAATAAAGGAAAAAGGAAGAAGAAGAAGAAGAAGGCGAAGAAGAAAAAGAAAAAAGGAAAAAAGAAAAGAAAAAAAAAAAAGAAAAAAAAGATACGATATTAATTCAACGAGAAAAATTCTCACGCGTCCAATTGCATGAGACGAAAAAAAATTTATACGCATGTACTTTGGAATATACGATAACACAATAATATTTATAAATTATTATTGACGATAATTATTGTATACAATTTATGACTATAGATAAAATATAGAATGAACGAATAAAAAATCGCGAATATTAATCGAACGTAATTCGGAAAATGTCTTTTCAATTATCATTCTTTGAAAATGTTGATTGAACGATTGATCATCGACAATTGATCCATTCAAATCGAACGATCAACGCCGTCGACTATTACAAACAAATCGATCTATCTAAAAGATTTCATTTTTACGATTTAATTTCCTCAAATCTTCTTCATCAATAACAAAACGATATTTGTATTCAATGATATTATCATCATAATATTCACGAAACATATATATATATATATATATCGCGATCGATGTTTGTTATTAGTTTCTCGAATGTAAAGGGTCAGGCATTTTTTTTTCAATGAGAGAAAAAAAAAGGAAGAAAACGAAGAAGAAGAAGAAGAAGAAGAAGAAAAGAAAAACGTAAAAGAAGGAAAGATTCAGGCGCTAAGGGCAAACTGTAAAAATATTGCCGGGCACGAGCCGCGGCAACATTAAATTACACACTCGGCGTAAAACATCCTTTGAATACTAATGTACCTACAGTGTTAGCCTAGCCGCAGCACCGTAATTTGCTCCTACCCTGGTCTCCCTCCGCCCTACCCTTCGCGCTCCCCTCTTCCACAACCCTTTCCACCCCATCCGATTCCTCCCACTCCTACGGCCCATCCCTCTAGCCGTTTTGGAAAGATATATCTGGCATAACGTATTCCAATATATGCGATACAAACTGCATTAAATGAAATGCGAGGTAAAGGAGGGTAATGTGCACGTAAAGGATGTCATAAGAAAAGAGAACGACGACTCGTTGGGAATAACGATAACGCAAAACAATGAATCCGAGTGAGTGAGTAACTGAGAGAGAGAGAGAGAGAGAGGGAGAAATAGAAAGAAAAAAGGAAAGAGAGAAAAAAAGATAGATAGATAGATAGATAGATAGATAGTATCGTTCCAACGTTGATATAATAAATAATACTGCGTATGGTAGTTTTATAGACTCGACTGGTTTCTGATAATGGTCCATAAAGATACGAGAGAAAGAGTGAGAGAGAGAGAGAGAGAGAGAGAGTGAGAAAGAGAGTGAGAGAAAGTCATTGAGAGAGAAAGAGAGAGAGAATGAGAGAATATATTTCAGAGAGGTCCAAGAGAAGATTTATAAATAAGAAAATTTGCAAGTTTCTTCAACGGAAGGAAGAGCAAGAGGCAGCAACTCGAGAGAAGAACGACGAGGGGGAAGTAGAGTTCTCCTCCTCGTTATTTGCGTTATTCTCCATCCTCCACCAACTCTTTCTTCTCGTACACCCCTCGTTCTCCTTCCCTATCTCCTTCCCTCTTCCCTCTTCTTCTATTTTCCTCGCGGAAAGCTACGAAAAAGGATACTCCTCTCTCGAGTCGTTAAGGCGAGTTTCTCGTAGCACAAAAGGACAGTTTCGTGGGCGTAAGATGTGAGACCAATCTCTCCATCTATCCCTCTCTCTCTCTCTCTCTCTCTCTATCTATCTATTTATCTATCTATCTATCTATCTATCGTTCTCTTTCCTTCTTTTACATTTCTATTTCTCCATCTCTCTTTCTCTGAAACTGCCGGACTGTCAATAATAAAAGAGAGTTTACTGTGTCGAAGAAAAACGTACCGCTCCGTAGAGAGAGCTTTCGTTCGAATGAATATTGAGAAAAAGGGAAACAGGTGCACGAATCGAACGCGTTACATAGTCAGGTAATAGAGTTCGGTCGTTACGGAATAAGTAAAGTCGTCTTCTCGTCTCATTCATTCTCTTCCTCTCTTCCTCTCGTTCGTTCTCTCCTTCTCTCTCTCTCTCTCTCTCTCTCTATATATATATATATATATATGTTGTGTGTGCGTAGGGCTATGTATACATGCGTGTACGTATATATATATATATATATATATATATATATCCTTTCTCTCGCGATTCGAAATCGGTCGCCATTGCATTCGAGCCGCGCCGTTGCACCGATTACACAGCGGTCTTCTTGACAAAGGCGAAACTGTTCAACATGCACGATGCGATTTCCTTCCGCCGTCTTACACGTTGGATACCACAAAGTTATTATCTCTCCTCTGGTATTGCTCATGCGTAAAACCTACTGTATCTGTCTCTCATATATATGTATATATATATATATATATATATATATATATATATATATATACGCACATACATACGTAGATATTCATTCACTCACTCACTCTTTACTTATAGTATGTATCAATTTGTCTCTCTCTCTCTCTCTCTCTTTCTCTCTCTGTCTGTCTATCTTTAGTTTACAGAATTCACAGCTTCCATCATGTAAATTTTAAACTACCACAAACGTTTCTCTATAATCATATTATATATATATATATATATATATATATATATATATATATATATATATATAGATACATTCATATATACATATGTTACGTGTGCGTGCGAGGGCATGTGTATATACATATCCTTTCAAAAATTATATACAAGTCAACGTTCGTTACGAGCTCAACGTGCAAAGGTGGTCGGATTTTTATGCCTTTTCGTTTTCTTCGAGCGCGAATCTTCAGATAAGTAAAGTTAGTAGGGAAAAGATGGTAAAAAGGGTGCCTACATATCTTGCGAAGGGTGCGCGTGTTTGAATTTGTGTTTTCTTAACGGGAGAAAAAAAAAAAGAAAAAAAAAGGAAAGGAAGGAAAGAGAAGAAGAAGAAAAAAGAGAGAGAGAGAGAGAGGAGGAGGAAAGAAAAGAAAAAGAAAAAGAAGAAAATACGAAGGGAAAGAAGACCTTTGAAAAGTACATTGCTCGCTCGTCAACGTGTACATATGTATGTTTATATATATATATATATATATATATATATATACATATGACGAGACTTGAGTCGTTGACGGTCCTCGTTTCATATCCTCCACGCTTTGACACGTCCGATTCTAAGCAGAGGAGGAGTCATTAGGGTGGAGGATATACATGTTATGTATATATAGTCAAGATTGTGCGGATCGGAATACATATGTGTTTGTTATGTGCCAATCCATAAAGGTGCTATATTCAAAAAAAAGTTTATGAAGGAAAAAATGCAGACAGACAAGAAAAAAAAAAAAGAAAAAAAAGAAAAAAAGAATAGAGAATAAAAAGGGGGGGGGAAAAGAAATTTGTCGAACAAAAACTCGTCGTTTTATATAATCATTAATTATATTTGATTATGGTGCGTATGAGTGTATATATATATATATATATATATATATGCTGTTATTAAAATTCTATCCTCAATTATTATTATATATCCCAATTATTCCATATCTTTATTAT